>NC_072437.2:65319239-65619891 GCF_028878055.3 Symphalangus syndactylus
TTCCTAGATTAGAGATTAGGAAAGAACAAGATTAAAATATCTGTCACATGGAGCTCTGGGGAAGAGTTAAATGTATGGAAACGTAAGCGTAGGCACAGGATGTGAGGATATCTGTTTTTCATGTAACTTCTCATCTACTACCAAGGAAACTTTCAATAGTCAAGTGGACAAAATGACACATCCTATGGATATTATTCCTCCTTTGTGCTCAGCTTCCTCAATCCTTTGATCGTTTGGCCCATGTACAAAATCGCTCAGTGACAGGGTTTGAATGTTGAGGCCTTTAATGTCTTTAAAATAAGATTAATTTATTTTTTAATTTTCTAGTTATTCTTGGGGTTGTTCTGCCATGCCATCCTACTCAGTAGCCAAAGTCTTACCCACCTCTACTATTTATTATATAAATATTAGAAGCATATTTTCTTATCTGATGAAAAGCCTGATTACCATCTGGAGATCCTGAACTTTGAAATGGTTAATAATTGATTGAGAACGTGTCTTCTCTTTCTGAAGAAGATACGAATGTCTTTATATGTTGAATAGTTGTTTCATGTTAGATGGAAGGATGAAAGATAATTCTATTTGCATATATAGGGAAATTGTTATATTAATGATAAATAACAATATAGGTGGATTGAGCTAGTAATGTCCCAGTGTCTATTCCTTGCCTCCCTAAGGCACCGTACCAGAATATGCTAACAGTGCAAATTACGTTTCCCAGGATTTCTTGTGAATATGCTTCCAGCTAGATTCAGCCACAGGGAAATCTTACCAGAAAATTAGAGTATATTAAAAGAAAAAATATGGCAGATTTCTTTGCTTATTCTGCTTTGGATGGTGTTTCTAAGCAAGGCTGTACCTCTTCCAAAGTATCGAATAATGATTTTCAAGGGCACTATGCACTTTTGCTTCTGTGCACCCCTTTGTCCATAAGAAAAATAAATAAATAAATAATGATTATATTTTCTGGCCAGGTTTGTTGGCTCACACCCATAATTCCAGCACTTTGGGGGGCCAAGGCAGGAAGATTGCTTTATGCCAGGAGTTCAAGGACAGCCTGGGCAACATAGCAAGACTCTGTCTCTACAGAAAATAAAATAAAGAATTAGCTGGGCATGGTGCCATACACCTGTGGACCCATCCACTCCAGATGCTGAGGCAGGAAGACTGTTGGAGGCCAGAAGGTTGTCTCTCTCTATAAAGGTATCTCTCTGTCAAAGAGAGAGAGAGAGCTCTATATATCTCTATCTATCTATTATCTATCTATCTATCTATCTATCTATCTATCTATCTATCTATCATCTATCCATCCATCCATCTACAGTGAACATGTTGGTATAAAAATGATTATAATTCAAACTGCATTTATTATTATATATTTGCAAATATTGTATTCATTTTTTTCTTTCAATTTTAAAGAAATTAAAATTAAAATTTTTTTTGTATCTCTAAGTGATCCCAAGACCAAGACGTGGTACCTTATGAACAAAATGAATAAGGTGACCCTATTTCTTTATAATTCCACTTTCCACCAAACCATACCTTATGAAGAGCAGCCCTGTCATAATTCCAGCATCTATACTATGGTCATAGCTTCCAGGATCTAGTAATACAATTTTCTTTCCAGCCTTGAGTTAATTAGTGCTATTTTAAAAATGACAGACACAAGAAATGAACAAACATAAGAAAAAATTTAAAACAACAGTAAAAATAAATTTAGAAGGATTTTTTTTGGAACTTAAGCCAAATCTTCTCAGATATACTAACTGAAGAAAAACATATAAAACTTTAAATACAGCATAGTCCTTTTTTAGTTTATCTACCAAACACATCTACCAGTGCAGGATTGAGGTTAAGTATTTTTTTCTAAAAAGCATTTACAAATTTTAAACATTTGTTTTAAATATTCCACCATTCAGTTAAATATATTAAATGAACCAAGATTTGTGGAACTGCAGGTCTCTTAGTTAAAGATATGACACCCTGCAATTTTATTCAAATTATTGACTTACTCTTTGAATGATCTTAAGACTGCCACTATCCTCTATAAAACCATTTGCATCTGGGAAATCTAGGCAAATGATATTTTCGCTTCTAATTGTGACCATTTGTTAGTGTTTTCCAAAGTACTTTATAATGTAAAATTTCATTTATTATTATAAGAAGACAGACCCATAAGTAAATTTTAAATATAATTCTTCACCCCAATGGGAGATTTAAAAGACTCAGAGATTAAATTGTCTGATGTCACACAAATAATGGTACTAGCTTTTAATTTGGATCCATGTCACCAATATTTGTTGTATTTAAAGGATAAATTTTATTTAACTGTAATATTGTATTTCATTGTTTGGAAACGAAAGCAAATTGTGGGAGAGAACTATGTTCCAGTGACTAGATGAATGAGCCCTGGTAGGAAAGAAGAATTAGTCTATGGTAGGCACTCCGTAATAAATTTGAATAAGCAATTGAGTATATATATATATCCACTTATAATCCATGAATAACCAGAAATTCTCTTGAGTGATGCCATCTATTATGTTAACTTCCTGATTGTTTTAGCCTTATCCAAACCTAGATGCCTGTTACACACGCAAATTTATTTTTTACAAATTTTAGTTGGTATTCCAACCACTAGCAGCACTGCAACTGGATCCAAGAATTCTTAAAAATATAAAGAATTCCAGTGCTCAATTGAGCTGTGCAAGTGTTACGGACTTTATATTTGGTTGATTGGTTGTTATGAACTCTATATTTGGTTGGTTGGTTGTCAAATTATTGGCTCTTCTTTTTTTTCCTTGCAATTTCATGTTCAATAAAATTACTTTAATGGCTTTGGTATAACTCAGATGATGTTGGAGTGTCTAGAGGTGGTATTATAAATGACCACCTCTCACTTCTACTGTTTATTGCTAACTGAAGTCTTTCATTCATCACTTGTATTAATTAAGATCATAATTGCCAGGTTTTAAAACTTTTTCATCTGATAAAGGTATAACAATTTTTTCTTCATGTTTTTAGAGAGGAAACATTGGTTGTACTTTAGTATATATTTTCAGTTTATTTTATTTTTTAATAAAAAGCTGAAATCAAAAACTTAGATTAACTTATTGATAATGTGTGCATTTGTTGTTGGCATTGTTGTTTGTTTCCTATAAATAGATAATAGATATCCTGATGAATTTTTAAAGTTTATACTAAAATGTGGATTTCTGTCTGGGGAATTTATATTGCCACTACCCTCCACAGTTTCCTTCTTTCTCTCTATCTTTAACTAATTCTTTCTTCCCTTTTTCCTGTGTTCACCCTTCTTTTTGTATATCTCAGTACTGGAACTTCTGCTCAAAATTGTCTGTCAGCTAAGGATTTTTCTTCTTTGTTACCTAGAATTATTATTATATATACTGTATCTTAATAGATTTATCCTATCAAATATTCAAATTATTCTGTATGTATATAGAGTATGAAATGTCTATCATATTTTTCATATTTGGTGAATTAAGAAAAATAAAATTATAAAATTATTGAACATGTTCAAATTAGTTTCTTATTAAAAATGAACAACCAAAATGTGAAAATGAATGAATAAGAGAAAATAAAATACATATTTAATACCAGTTAATTACCCCCAGCGAGCAAACCCATCATAAAATTAATAGCATTGTGTTTGGGGCTTTTAGTTTTAGGTAATTCATGAGAGAAATTTCCGTTTTATAGAATAACGTTTTATCTTCTATCAGATCTTTGTTCCTTAGAATAGCTCTTGTCCTTGAAATAAATGTTCTAAGACCCCCATTGGATGCATGAAACCACAGATGGTAAAGAACCTGATTGCCATCAATCAGAACACTTTTCTGTTCATATCTTCCATTCCCAAATTTACTGCCTTTTCCTTCTTAACTAAGCACTTGTCACACATTGTGGCTGTAACTTTTGCAGTTTGAGGTGTGACAGCAAAACCAACATAATTTTTTCCTCCTTCTCAATTTTACAAATAGAATATTTATTTTTACCCTACATCTTAGCAAAAAGTACAACCTTTTTTCTTTTTTTATTAAGTTGAGAACTTTCACTTTCAACTTTATGTACTTTAAGCACCTTATGGCCTCTCTTTGGCATAGCCAAATTTCTGGCATCATTGTTCTCGCACTTTGGAGCTATTGTGAAGTGAAATGGAACTACTTGAATGCAAGCACTGTGATACTGCCACAGTTGATCTGATAATCGAGATGGCTAAGTGACTCATGGGCAAGTAGCATATATACCATGGATGCATTGGACAAAGGAAGGATTCACATCCCAGGGTATGAGATTTCATCACGCTACTCAGAATGGTGCCCAATTTAAAACTTATACAGTTTACTTCTGGAATTTTCCATTTAATATTTTCACACCATATTTGACTGTGGGTGACTGAAACTGAGGAAAGCAAAAACGTGCTGAAGGGGTCTTCTGTACTTACATTTCACAGCATTACACCAGTTAACTGGATGAGGATATTTATGAAATAAGGAATCTTCTCCTTTAGTTTGAATGATTGAAGATGAAAAAATTTCATCTATTCTCGTGCCTTTTTAACATTTAATTATGTCTGTAATGATAGAGACTTTTGGGCTTATATCATTTAGAGGCTTTTCACTTATTTGCAGCTAGAATACTATAAACTTAAATAGGAGATGTGATTGCTGTAGTTTTAGTAAAGTGCCTACGGTTTAGGTGGTATCATTAGTAATGGCCTTTGCATGCATTTGTTCATTGCTTCATAAGATCAAAAATAGTGTGTCCATGATTATTTATTCTTTCTCCATAATATGGATTAAATAGATTAGCGAGTGCTCCAGAAATACGTTTATTACAGAATTATTACAAAAATGACCAGGCGTCACATTTTCAAATTCAATTGTTCTCCATTACTTGGAAATTAATTTACTTTCTATTTATAGTAAGCACACACTTGCTTTTGCTTTTGTGTTTGATTGTGTGTGTGTTTTAATCATTAGGAAGTGTACAGGGCTGAAAGCAATCATATTTGCTTTCAGTGGTTAATCAACCTCTGAAAATTTTTAAAGATTTGATGTTTTATTCTCCTCACCCATTACACATTTGATTATGCACATTTTCTTTGGCTTTCCATTCAGTCCAGGCTCATCTTGTATAAATCCTGCCCTGGGCCCAGAATCAGCAATTTTGCCAAGCAGCACTGGTTCCTTTTAATGAAGAATGTTAGTCAAAACCAAGAACTAAGAGCCACTTCTGCTGATTTCTTTTATTCATTCTCAGCTATCACAGCAAGAAAATAGCTTATACACATCTGTGTATAAGCTAACACATGTATATACTCATGTCTATAAACATTTCTACATGTAGACATATGTATCTATATTAACATAATTTTTTTATGTCTTCAACTTTAATATATTGCCACATGGATCATTTTAAATTTCTTGTCGTGCTAAGCTGTAAATTTCCACACCATTGGTAAGAAACAAGCTTCCCATCATCTGTCACATCCATTTATTGTTTTCAATTCCATACATATTTTAAGTATTTCATACTGATATATATTATATATATATAATATATTTCAGAATTGTTTACCCACACTCCCATAGGAAACAATTTTATCAACTATAGTACAGTGTTTATGTGCAGTTCCTTTTGTATTTTATCTTATAGGTCTCACTCATTTTCAAGTTACTTAGGTCAGCAGCTTTTTCTCCCACTCCATCACTAAGGTTTTTTCATACATTTGCAATACAGTTAGATTCTGTTGTTACAGTCTGCATTCCTTCTTTGGATCTCTAGGTCTCCTAAATGATTTTTTAAAATTTGCACACATTATTGTTTATTTTCTGTGATGTAAAGTTTTAGGGCTATTGTCAAATACACAGTGCCAGGTATCCACAATTATAGGACCATATACACTATTTTTACTGCCTTAAAAATCCTTATACCTCTTAATCAATCCTACTCTCATCCTCATAATCCCTGATAACTACCAATCTTTTACCTGTATATAAATTTGCTTTTTCCACAATATCATGTAATTGAAATAAAAAAGTATGCAAGATTTTCAGACTAGCTTCTATCCCTTAGTGATATGGTTTGACTGTGTCCCCATCCAAATCTCATCTTGAATTGTAGCTCCCATAATTCCCACATGTTGTGGGAGAGACCCAGTGGGAGATAATTAAATCTTGGTGATGGTTTCCCCCATACTCTTCTCGTGGCCGTAAAGAAGTCTCATGAGATCTGATGTTTTTATAAGAGATTTCGCCCTTTGCTTGGCTCTCTCATTCTCACTTGTCTGCTGCCAGGTAAGATGTGACTTTCACCTTCCACCATGATTGTGAGGCCTCCCCAGCCACGTGGAACTGTGTGTCCATTAAACGTCTTTTATAAATTACCCAGTTTCACGTATATCATTATCATCAGTGTGAAAACATACAGTAATACAGTAAATTGGTATCAGGAGTGGGGTGCTACTGTAAAGATACCCAAAAATGTGAAAGTGACTTTGGAACTGGGTAACAGGCAGAGGTAGGAAGAGTTTGGAGGGATCTGAAGATAACAGGATAATGTGGAAAAGTTTGGAACTTCCTAGAGACTTATGAAATTGCTTTGACCAAAATGCTGATAATGATATGGACAATGAAGTCCAGGCTGAGGTGATTTCAGATGGAGATGAGGAACTTGTTGCAGATTGAAGTAAAGTTGACTCTTGCTATGTTTTAGCAAAGAGAATGGCAGCATTTTGCCCCTGCCTCAGAGATTTGTGAAACTTTGAACTTGAAGGAGATGATTTCGGGCATATGATGGAAGAAATGTCTAACCAGCAAAGCATTGAAGAGGTGAGTTGGGTGTTGCTAAAAACATTCAGTTTTAAAAGGGAAATGGAGCACAAAAGTTTAGAAAATTTTCAGCCTGACAATACAATAGAAAAGAAAAAAACCATTTTCTAAGGAGAAATTCAAGCTGGCTGCAGAAATTTGCACAAGCAACAAGGAGCCAAATGTTAATCACCAATACAATGGGGAAAATGTCTGCAGGGTGTGTCAAAGACTTTTCTGGCAGCTCCTCCCATGACAGGCCTGGAGGCCTAGGAGAAAAAAAATGGCTTCATGGGCTGGGCCCAGAGCCCCGCTGCTCTGTAGAGTGGCTGCTTGGTGCTCTGTATCCCAGCTGCTTCAGCCATGGCTAAAAGAGGTAAGGTACAGCTTGGACCATGGCTTCAGAGGGTGCAATCCTCAAGCCTTAGTAGCTTCTATGCACAGCAGTCAAGAACTGAGTTTTGGGAACCTCCATCTAGATTTCAGAAGATGTATGGAAAAGCCTGGATGTCCAGGCAAAATTTTGCTGCAGGGACAGGACTATCATGGAGAACCTCTGCTAGGGCAGTGCTGAAGGGAAATGTAAGGTTGAAGCCCCCACACAGAGTCCCCACTGGGGCACTGCCTAGTGGAGCTGTGAGAAGAAGGCCCCCATCTTCCAGACCCCAGAATGGTAAATCCACCTATAACTTGCACTGTGTGCCTGGAAAAGCCACAGACAATGCAAGCCTGAAAGGAGCCAGGAGGGCAGCCTGCAAAGCCACAGAGGCAGAGCTGCCCAAGACCATGGGAACCCACATCTTGCCTGGATGTGACACACAGAGTCAAAGGAGATTATTTTGGTGCATTAACATTTTACTGCCCCATTGAATTTCAGACGTGCATGGGGCTTTTAGTCCCTTCATTTTGACCAATTTCTCCTATTTGGAATGGGTGTATTTATCCAACCAATGCCAGTACCTCATTGTATCTTGGAAGTAACTAACTTGTTTTTGATTTCACAGGGTTGTAGGTGGAATGGAATTGCCTTGTCTCAGATGAGACTTTGGATTGTGGACTTTTGAGTTTATGGTGAAATGAATTAAGACTTTGGGGGACTGTTAGGAAGGCATGATTGATTTCAAAATGTGAGGACATGAGATTTGGGAGGAGTCAGGGGCAAAATGATATGGTTTGGCTATGTCCCTACCCAAATCTCATCTTGAATGGTAGCTCTCATAAATCTCACGTGTTGTGGGAGGGACTCAGTGGGAGATAATTGCATCATGGGGGTGGTTTCTCACGTACTGTTCTCATAGTAGTGATAAGTCTTATGAGATCTGATGTTTTCTACGGGGTTTCCCCTTTTGCTTGGGTCTCTCATTCTCTCGTATCTTGCTGCCACATAAGATATGCCTTTTGCCTTCTGCCATGATTGTGTGCCTTCCTCAGCCACGTGGAACTGTGGAGTCCATTAAACCTTTTTTTCTTTATAAATTACCCAGTCTTGGTTGTGTCTTTATCAGCAGTGTGAAAACAGACTAATACACTTAGCAATGTACATTTTCATTTCCTTTATATTTATCAAGCCATAAAAAATAGAAAGGAAACGTAAATTACTTATTTCAATCACTGAATGACATTTCATTGAATAGATATTCTGGAGTCTGATTATTTGTTCACCTATTGTAGACTTTAGTTACTTGCAGTTTTTTGGGATTATGAATAAAGCTTCTATAAGCATTTATGTGCAGGTTTTGTCTGAACGTAAGTTTTGAAGTTAATTTGTCTAATATCTATGAGCACAATTATAGGATCTTATGGTAAGACTATATTTAGCTTTGTAAGAAACTGCCAAATTGTCTTCCAAGATGACTGTATCATTTGCATTCTTATCAGTAATGAAAGAGATTTCCTATTGCTTTGATTTATTCCCAGAATTTGGTATTATCAGATTTTTGGGTTACAGCCATCATAATAGATATGTAGTGCTATCTTATTATTGCAGTTTTAATATGCAATTCCATCATGGCACATGATGTGTAGTAGTTTCATATACTTGTTTGCCATCTGTATATATTAATTTGTGAAGTGTCTGATTAGATGTTTTGTCTATTTCTCAATTGGATTATTTATTTTTATTATTGAGTTATAAAAGCATTTTGTATATTTTTATACAAATCCTTTATATGTGTTTGCAATTTTTTTCTACCAGGGTGTGACTAGCCTCTTAATTGTCATTACAGTGTCAATCACAGAGCAGAATATTTCAACTTCAACTTCACATCATCTCTTTTTCTTTCATAGACTGTGACTTCAGTTTTGTATTTAACATCACATCAGCTAAACAAAAATCACATATTTTTTGCCTAAGTTTTCTTCTGGGAGTTTTATAGTGTTGTGTTTTACAATTAGTTCTATGATGTACTTTGGACTATTGTTTCTGAAAGGTATGAGATCTTTCATCTATCCCTAGGTTTACTTTTTGGCAGGTGATGTCTGATTTTTCCTGACCATTTGGTAAAATGACATTCATTTCTCCATTGGATTGCCCTTGCTCCTTTGCCAATGATCAGTTCACTACATTTGTGTGATTCTAGTTAAGGGCTTGCTTCCATTAATCTATGTGTCTATTCCTTGCATCAAAACCATAGTATCTCGAATACAATAGATTTACAGTAATTCTAGAAATCAGGTAGTGTCAGTTCTACAGCTTTGCTTTTTTTTTTTTTTTTTTTTTTTGGTTTATTGTGGATTATTCTGGGGCTCCTGTCTTTTCATGTAAACATTTGAACCAGTTTGTCAATATGCACAGGATAACTCACTTGGATTTCTACTGGAACTGGAATTATATTAAATCTGTAAATCAATTGAAAAATAATTCTCAATATTGTGGTGCCAGATGCCGCGGTTGAGGTGGACGGAAGGGACCTGCTGCAGGGAGATGAGGCCGCTGCAGGGCAGTGACTGCAGCTCCAGAGCTCCGGGAGTGGCTCTGCGCAAGTACTTCTGCCCCAGAAAGGACAAATATGAATACCCAGACAACAGTCTCATCTGTCTTTGTGCTGTATGCGGGTCGAGGCAACAGGAAAACACTGTGGGGCATCGAGCTGTGGTGGGTGCAAGGGCTTCTTCAGATGCAGCATATGCAAGAGTCATGTTTATTCCTGCAGGTTCCGTCGGCAATGTTTTGTTGACAAGGCCAAAAAGAATCAATGTAGATACTGTCGATTAAGAAAGTGTTTTAGAGCATGAATGAAAAAAGAAGTTGTGCATAATGAATGCAATAGAACAAGCACCAGAAGAAGCGCATGTGATGGCAGCAATATCCCCTCCATTAACACACCGGCACAAGCTGAAGTTCTGTCTTGCCAGACCTCAGTCTCAAGCTTTGGGGCAAGTACTGATATACATGTTTAAAAAAAAAAAAAAATGAAAGTGTTGGTGATATCTATGAATTTCTGAAACAGCTGCTCTTAGTCTTGGTGGAATGGGCTAAATATATTCCTGCCTTCTGTCAGTTACCATTGGATGATAAGGTGGCACTGTTGAGATCTCATGCAGGGGAACACTTAACTGCCTGGAGCTATAAAGAGATCCACGATGTATAAAGATATTTTGCTTTTGGGAAACAACTATATTATTCATTGCAACAGCTGTGAATTTGAGATTAGCTGTGTAATCAGTCGGGTTCTAGATGAGCTGGTTCAACCATTTCAAGAAAGCCAAAAGGCAATTGTATTTTTTGGCCCAGATGTGAAAGGACTACACTTAAATGGGCTACATAGATCCAATAAACATTAAGAACATGCAATTCCAAGGGCTGATGGGTTTGGAGAACTCCATCAACGATCCACACGCGTGTGGCTCCCTGGGGGAGGTTTGGAGAGTTGTTTCTGCTGCTGCCCACATTGCTGCGCATCATTTGGCAAATGATTGAGCAAATACAGTTCGTTTAAAAAATTTTGCCGATGACTTAAAGTAGCCACCTACTTCAGGAAATGTTAAATGGGGCTTCCAATAATAGTAGTCATCTCCATCATCCAATACATCCACATTTATCTCAAGATCCATTAACTGGGCAAACTGTACTTTTAGGTCCCATGTACATACTGGTTCTGATACAGACCACATTTGAACTCCTGAAACTCCACTCCCTTCCCCACCACAAGGCTCTGCACAAGAAGATTACAGAACAGCTACAAATCAAGCTTCAGTCATTTCACCAGCCTTTCTTCAAACAAAAACAATTGTGAAAATGTGTTTATTTCTGAATAGCACTGCATAAATGTGAAAAGCTGTTTGTCTTGAAACATCTCAAGATAATACTTTTGGCAAACTCCGATCCAAGGCTTCTTCATCGAACTGTTATAAGACAGTATCCTATGTTCATTCTGTTTGTTGTCGCTACTGTGTGAAACTTTCACATGAAACCAATGTATATTTGAGTTTGAATATGTTTATATAGTGTATTTGTTCCATCTGCCCTTGCATTCTGCCTGAATCTGTTAAGCCTAATAACATCTTTGATTTGTTTCCTTAATATTGATTGAAATGCGTAAGTAATTGCTTTATTGTGATGTGATGCAGAACAAAATGTACTTTTTAAACCTCAAATAGTGGATCAGAAATCTCAGTTTAATATAAACTGAAGGTTTTTTTTTTAAATAAATTACGAACTTGTTGATTAGAAAAATAAAGCAATTGCTGTAGAATAAGGTATACCTTTTTGAAGAATCTCCTATGGGTGCTCTGTGGCAAAGAAGCATCTCTTTGGTCTGCAGTTAAATATGCCTATCCTAAGTTTAGGAAATTATAAAAAGCCATTCCAAGAAAGAATGTATATTTTTTGAAATGTGACTGTCTTTGAAGATTTATGTTAAGCTAAGACATGTTAGTTAAGATACAGGCTAAACAGTAACAAAGAAACTCCTAAAAGATTGACTCCAATTAGACAGACATTTATTTCTTTCTCCTGAAACAATCTAGAAATAATTCTCCATTGACTAGAAATCAGCACATGCCTGCAGCTGGGTCTCAGGGTGGCCAGGAGAATCATCTATAGGTGCAATTTCTGTGTCAGCCAAAGCCATGACACTCCAAGAAAGCTGATCCTGGGGACAAATTAGCTATCTACCACCAATGTGCCTTATTTAGTCCTTACCACAACACTTTAGGAGAGAGAGTATTATCTCTCTTTTATAAATAAAATAAACTGAAATTGAGGGTTTAAGAACATAACCGAAGTTCATAAATGTAAATCTAGGTCCGGTTGACTTTACTGATTATAAATTTTTTTTGTGGAATAAAAAATGCAAACTTCTTACAGTGTGTTTTTTAAATATATGCAATTGAGTGGTTATTGGATATTATCTATCATGTTGCCTATAATATATTTACATGTAAGCAATGAGTGCAAAATTGTTGCAGTTTTAATAAGAAACAACTTTTGTAGTTTTAACTAGAGTTTCTTCTAAAAAAAATTAAAGAAAATAAAATATTCACCAAGTAGATTTGATGAAAACAAAAACAGATTCAAATAATTGACTTAGAAGACTTTTTGAAATCCAGCAGCTGAGGGATGTACCATTGTCTAATTCCAGACTGAGGAATATACTTCATTGAAGCCTTAAAACTACTTGATACCATCTCCAAGCTAGAGCTTATTTTAAAACAAATTAATCATGGGCTACCTCATGAGTCAGTGGTTCCTCTCTGCTTGATAAGAGGGAAAACTGGCTGTGTAATTATTAATATCAATGATATATTTTAGAAAAACTATTCCAAGTTGTAAAAGATTGAATTAAATAATCTTTCTCAAGGTCTTTAAGCAGTACTAAGATTATGATGTCATAAATCCCACTTACCCTACAAGTAAAAAGATTATATTAATGTTAACTTATTGGCTGCTGAGGTAAAATTAAACTCAACATAGAAAAATGGTTACTTAAAAGCTATAATTGGTTTAATGAAACCAGTAAAATTTCTCTAAGACCTGCTACCCTTGTGAAACCATAAAAGATATCATTGTTTGATGGGGGTTAAATCTTATTTTTTGAAAACTTACTGTAGTCTGCTTCACGAATAATAATTTTTTTTATTTATATGCATACAAATATCCTTTTGCAGGTTTTTGTTAAGTTTGCCGGGCTTTCTCTTAGAAGATATAAAAAATGTCGTCTTGTTCCATGCAGACTGCTATAACAAAATACCATAACTTAGGAAGCTTATGAACAACCAAAATTTATTTCTTATTGTTGTCAAAGCTGGGAAGTCCAAGATCAAGGAATTAGAGGAATTGGCAAATTTGATCTCCAACTCATACCTGCCATTTTCTAGCTTTGCCCTGATACATGCAAGAAACAAGGCAGCTTTGCTGGGGTGTCTATTATGAAGACACTAATCCTCATGACTTAATCACTTCCCAAAGGCCCCTAATCACCTTCCAAAGACCTCCTAATAGCATCACCCCGAGGAATAGATTTCAACATATGAAATTTAAAAAAACACAAACATTCAGAACATAGCAAATAACTTTAAAATACAAAACATAAAGTTGATTTTTAATGAAACCTCTAATTTATCCATATATGTTTAGCATACAGCTATGTTTTAGAAATTTTTAGTAATGATTTGGCTTCAATAACTATAATTAGGAAATTTGTAATATAATATTTTGTATACTGAACTGTCAAAAATGCTGGACAAAAAAGAACTAATTTTTTGACATATTTTCAAAATATTGATAAGGAAATTTATTCCTTTTATGTAGCATACAACTGTTTTCAGGTAATATGAATGAATAACATGTTGTGAAATAATGATTCATTTTATAAATGTAAAATTATTTTTATAATTTTGTTGTTGAATATCAAAAATTAGATTTTTAAATGTTAAATAATAGTGAGATTAAGGTATTTCTAAATTGTGATGCCATATTGCTTCACTGAACTTTGTAAATAAAAACAGAAAAAAATTAAAAATAATAATTTTCTTCTTATAGTTAATATTTTTATCTATAAACATAAGAATTAATATCTATTTAGATGCTTTTTGGTTTATTTTATGATTCTAAAATATTCTACATATATATTCTTTACCTATTTTGTTGAAGACATACCTACAATTTTTTGTGCTGTTGTATTGGTATACCATGATATACCATGGTAATGATAATACAAGTCTAAAATTGCTATATTAATTTCAGATAGAGTAAACCTCAGAACAAAAAAAATTATGAGGGATGCAGAGGGAAATTACTAAATGATAAAGGAGTCAAGTCAATGATCTGCAGTGTGGCGTGATATTTTAAGGACATAATATTTTAACCTATATTTTCTTGGAGGCTACCTTTTCCAGTTTAAACTATTACAGATTGTATTCTGGAACACTAACATAGTATATGAAGATTACCAAAGGATGAGTATATTGATAATTTAATCTAATTTATTATCTATATCATATTATTAATCAAATAATTAACATATAGTCTTAAATAATAGTGTGGAGAGCTAAGCTTACTGAACAGAATTTTAATGTAATATTTATAAATAGGAGACATTAGAATCCTTGAAACTTATTAAATTGCCCATTGAATAAGTAAAAAATTCATAAAATCACTTCATTTTAAATGTTATAGATAGAGCCACACATATAGTAATTTTGAAAATGTGTGTTGTATTCTACCTAATTCAATTGTAGTTAAAAATATGTCAAGATATATCTATATTCATATGAAAATTATTTTTGTGAAAATTTGGTGGGTTAACAGTAAAAATTACTTAGCAGAGTGCCTGATGCTACAGAATAATTTTTTTTTAAATAAATGATGTGATTTTTTTTTTCTTAAGATGCCAGTTGATGTACAGTTACAATTGTAACTGTATTCACAGTATTATTTACAGTATCAGTATTAACTCTATTTGGACCACTCTCTGAATTATGCATGGGTACAACCAGGCTCGTTGAGAAACACACTTAGTTGTTTCTACACTTCCCTTTCTCTGGTTCTAGATGTTTTTTCAGATTGTTGATTAAATAAAAAAATAAGTGGACAACTAAAATAATAGTAACAGGAGTTATTAGTACAGGTTGCCTTCAAACCAGGAAAGGTATATAAAGCTTAATATTCAAATTGAAAATCACAGTACAAATCCAGTTATATCACAGGAGTAAAGAACACATTTTACTTAAAAAATATTGGACCATAACATAGTTATGAAAATATAGTAGGTTGTGCCAAAAGTTACCTCCTACAATTGCAATTAAATTGAGCTATAGTGACATTTATGATCCCAAATAAACATATAAACATTTTACAATTTCCTACTATGTCTGTTGTGTATTTCACAATGTGCATTTTAGAAATGTCAGGGAAACCTTCTAAGTTTGAAAACTGGAAGTACACATTGACCAGCTCCATCTAAAAGAAAGCAAACATATTGTTGAATTGAGTTACTATCTTGCACGTAATGTTTCCACAGAGTGAGTCTTTGATGAAAGGCTTGAATTTTTTCCTGCATACCTACTACAGAATAATGCATTAAAAATCACAAAAGGATGCACAAAACAAAGGCTCCATTGCCCTACACACAACAGGTACAGACAGTCCTGTGTAAGAGATTCAGATTATAATGAGATAATGAAAAACCCTATAAAATGTAGCTCTAATTGTACTCTTTACTTTGTATAAATGAATTTGGAAAACTTCCCAGACAATTATTGCTTTTATAAGGCAACATCTGTTTGAAGGGAGTGGCTGAATAAAATAGCTTAGTCTCATCACCAACACAAAGGCTGAGGACAATGATTTTTTCTAGGGTTGCCGAAGTATTTTCAAATTTTTTGCACATTTTGTTAGTCCACCTGAAAAACTCTTTGCCTGATATCTTACTCAAAATGGACACCTAAAGGATTCATGATTTCAAAACAGTTTATTAAGAAAAATAATCTCGCCGGGTGCGGTGGCTCACGCTTGTAATCCCAGCACTTTGGGAGGCCGAGGCAGGCGGATCACGAGGTCAGGAGACCGAGACCACGGTGAAACCCCGTCTCTACTAAAAATACAAAAAAAAATTAGCCGGGCGTGTTGGCGGGCGCCTGTAGTCCCAGCTACTCGGAGAGGCTGAGACAGGAGAATGGCGTGAACCCGGGAGGCGGAGCTTGCAGTGAGCCGAGATCGCGCCACTGCACTCCAGCCTAGGCGACAGAGAGAGACTCCGTCTCAAAAAAAAAAAAAAAAAAAGAAAAATAATCTCTCATTCAAATCTAAAAATAATGAAATAAATTTTATGACATAGAGTTAAATAATTCTTCAAAACTTTGCAATTACATAAATTAAAGGGAACATTATCTCACTGGTCTTTGACCCTAAATTAGACTTCATTTTTTTTTGCCTTGATTCTTGAACATTAGCAAGAAAATGATCAAATCATCTGATAATGTGTTTTTGTAGTTTGTATCATCCACATAAAATTTAATTTATACATAAAAATAAGCATAAAAATTTAGGAACAAACGCAATTGTTTGGCATATTTAAATTTAGCCTAAGTTTTATAAAACAAAACCTTAAGACCACGATAATACTTTCTGGTCAGTTTTGCATTTTTGGCTAGGTTACATTACAAATATTGGATGATCCTCGTTGTAAATATTGGTGAGTAGTAATTTTTTTAATTATCAAATTTAGCCCCATATAATTCCTAGATAAGAAAAAAATATTTACTGTGCCAAAAATATGGAATGCGTTTTTTTGTTTTTTTGGGTTTTTTTGCTTAAAAATATTGGTCAGAGTTGCCTGAATTTTCTTCACTTTTAAGTATTAAAGGAAGTTTTTTCCTTCCTAAAGTGGTTCAGAGACCTGAAAATGAAATGTCGGTTATTTTACACTACTAAGTGAGACTCAAGAATTATGCTGGCTTCAGGCAAGTCAGAGAATAGGAGGTTTGCCTTGAGCATAGGTAATAATTTAGGCTTAGCTCCTGTGGTCAGTGGTTTACTCCCTCTTGACAGAAAATCTATTGGAAGCTTCCAGGAAGACAAACTCTTTGGATTAAGATCGGAATCCAGACTTTTCACTGAAGACCAGATATACAATTAAATTAAAATGAAAGATACATCAGACCCATAGATATAAAAGATATTAAAAGATACATATATTAAAGATATATGGAGAGAGAAGGCTTTAGAATCATGGTACAGAGTGACTAATTTATTTAAATAAATTGTTCAGTATATACCTCTAATAAAGTAATTTTATGAAATATTATTTTAATTTATAAAGTTCAAATTTATTTATAAATTGTTTAAAACTTAAAGTGTTATTTTTATGGTACTCAGAAATAGATGTTACTGAAACTAACTGTTATTTCAAATTTTGAAAGGAAACATAAATTTTCCAAAGTGAAACTTTTAGGAAAATATGTTACATGAGAAATGTATTATGTTACAGTCATGCAAAGAAATGTTGCCAACAATATATAATTTTGCATTATCCACCTGTAGAAAAATGCAATGGTTTGTATTAAAAATAAATGTTATTGTGTATATTTAATATATACAACATGATGCTATAAAATACACACACATACACACACACATTATATATAGTAAAATGGTTACTATATTGTTACAAATTAAATTATCCATCATCGCACATAGTTACTAATTTCCCATCCTTTGGCAATAGCAGCTATAGTCTACTAATTCAGCAAAAATTCTGAATACAACTCTCCATTATTAATTATAGTCCTCATTTTGTACATTAGATCTTTTGACTTGGTCACACTAGGTATTTACTGCTTTTTGTTCTTTGACCCCATTCTTGACACCTCAGCTTAAATGGCAGTCTTTCCTGATCAACCTAAAACACACTCAAAAACACACAGAAAATATTGAGTAGTGCTTCTCTTCTGCATGTATTCTCATGATATTCCCTACCACCCCATCACTAGCTCTAATTGCTTCATTATTATTTCCTGTTCACTCATCTGGAACCTTCTCTAGTATCTGAATGTAATGAGGCAAGGAGAGTTTTGGCCCTGTTCATCATTATACATAATGTATGCAGCAATGGTGATTAGCACATAGAACAAAATGTATTTTTTAAACTTTTAAGTTCAGGGGTACTTGTGCAGATTTGTTACATAGGTAAATGTGAATCATAGGGGTCTGTGTTGCAGAAAAAATAATTTGATTGAAAAATAATAGCATTTCAAATTTGAAAGTAAATACTAAATATCTATTTCTACTAAGTATTTTTAAAGAACCCTGGTGTTTAATCTTGTTCATTTTTGGTATCACATTTTGGTAATCATGATAAATATGTGAATGTTTAACCTTACTTATTTATTCTCTTTTAAAATTACCCTATTTGGAAGAATGATATTTTAAGTAATGGTATCATTGTATCAGCTAATAATGATTAACCAACATTTTGACATTATTCCCAGAAATTCTATTCTTAGTGTTAATTCTTCCAGGAAATATGAAGATAATGTTCACATATTTATTGGAATAAAACATTTGGTAAGTATTTCAAGGTCTCAGCCAACAAAAGCAGGAAATCAAAAACAGAGTACCCTACTTATAACATCCAAACAATTATATCTTATTATTTTGCAGTAAACAAAATAAAACTATAAGAAAGAAAATAAGCTCACTAAAAACGTCAAATACCTGTATTTTATAATAAAATTTTGAGCATTCTATTTTTGGGATAACATAATTTAAGTTGCATTATGGAATTCCATTTTCCAATGCATGCAATATCATCTTTACCTTAAATATGTCTAAATAATACAGATAGTTTGAAAGAACAGGGAAATAAGCAAATGAAGGAAAGGAAATATATTAAAAATTATGATAACATTTTGAAGAAATCCCCAAAACAGGCTCCATATGTTACCAGTTGGGAAACTACTTATCTCTTATAATTTTTTTTTGTTTATAGTAAGAACATTTGTGTTCTTTGTGAATTTTGTTTGTGAATAGAACATTTTAGCCTTAAATCTATGCAGGCTGGGGAAAAAGACTGAATCTGTTTAACAACAACAACAAAAAAATCCATCACATTGTTACTCAATTATATTTTTATCTTAATAGGACTCCATTACTTATTGCCAATGGCTTGAGTATTAGGCTTTAACAATATGCCTTCAGTTTTCCATTGCATTTTTTCTTTTTTCTTTCATTCTTCATTAATTAATTAATTAATTAATTAATTATAAATTTTATTATACTTTAAGTTCTAGGGTACATAATCTAAAAATTACCATTTCATTATTTAACTTCTAATTTTCTCATAAAGATTTTTGTTTTAAACTTTCTGAAATTAAACCTAAACCTCCCTTCTTCAATTTATTATCTGTTAGTATATACTAAGTTTGGAGTTTTACAACAGATTCATATATATTTGGTTTTTTACTCTATAACAACCCTTCATTACTAAAGACACATTTCTTATTAATGATTTTGTATTATGCGTCTTGTATCTAGAACCAGAAATACCATTTTACCCAGCAATCCTATTACAGGGTATATACCCAAAGGATTATAAATCATTCTACTACAAAGACACATGCACATGTATGTTTATTGCAGCACTATTTACAATAGCAAAGACTTGGAACTAACCCAAATGCCCATCGGTGATAGAATGGATAAAGAAAATGTGGCAAATATACACCATGGAATACTATGCAGTCATAAAAAAGAATGAGTTCATATCTTTTGCAGGGACATGGATGAAGCTGGAAACCATCATCTTCAGCAAACTAACACAGGAACAGAAAACCAAACACCGCATGTTCTTACTCATAAGTGAGAATTGAACAATGAGAACAGGGAGGAGAACATCACACACCAGGGCCTGTCAAGGGGTGGGGCCAAGGGGAAGGAGAGCATTAGGACAAATACCTAATGCATGCGGGGTTTAAAACCCAGATAACTGGTTGATGGGTGCAACAAACCACTATGGCACATGTATACCTATGTAACAAACCTGCACACTCAGCACATTTCCCAGAACTTAAAAAGAAAAAAAAAAAGGAGACGCATGATAAAAAGCAAAACTGCTTTTTATTAAAGTGTAAAGGCACTTCCAATATACTGTGTAGATATAGAATTGTAGAATAGATGAGTGAGATACTAAAAGAGAAAGTAGTAAATCATGAGAAAGATTTGGAGAAAGTACATATAATTCCATATAGAAGGAATAAAAAGCAATGTGAAAGAAAAGGTAGACTGCCCATTTAAATGAAGTATTATGAAGAAAGTCTTGAGATAATGGAGAAAATGTTGTATTTAAAGAGAACTTGAAAAAGACTTCTCTAGAAAAATCAGAAGTTCTGGTGTCTCAGATGATTAAAATTCAGTAAGTTAAGGATAGGATGAATAAAAGTAAAATCTTTTTTTTTTTTTTTTTTAGACTTAATAGACACTTTGTAAAAATCTTGCATTAAAGAGCAAAATAAATAATAAAAAAACTGCAAAGACAGAATAAGTATGAAGTATTTACACTGTTATTTACAGCAAACTAGAAAATAGAAAAGTAGAAGTTAGGAGGTAATGGAATGAGGGAATATAACCGTCAAACAAGAAAATAAGCAGAATAGTTTTTAAAAATTAATGATATATTCTTGCTGAAAGAACTGCTATAGGGCTGTCTCCAGGAATAAAATTAATTCCCAACACAAAGAATTGATAAATGCTTGAGGTGACAGATACCCCACTTACTCTGATTTGAACATTATACATTATATTCCTATATCAAAACATCATGCATACCTTACAAATACATACAATTATTATGTACCTATAGAAATTTAAAACTAAAAAATAAAAAATAGAACCTTGTAGAAATCAATGTGGTGTAGGAAAAAATTCTGAGCAATTAAATTGATGAGCATATGTATGAACCTGACTAAACATCATTTTTTAAAACAATAATAATATCTGCGTTTCTGGTTATAAGAATTCTAAAGTGCTACATGGTTCTGCATAATAGTATATATATTGAATAATGTTCTATTTAGTTAAATCAAGTATATATTGTAAATATTGATAAATAGTACTATCCATAAATAACACTAAATATTTATAAACGATTATAGAAATGTCAAATTGACAAAGAAATAAAGGCAACTTTAAAAATTCAATAGAGTGTGTAAAAGATAGAAAGTAACTTGGTAAGTAGAAAGCACAAAAAGATGGGAAAAATAAATCACAATGCATTAGTTTATTATAAATGTTAAGAGCTTACACAGGATTAAAAACAAAAATTACCAAATCAGTTTACAAAATACAAAAATGAAGTTTTTACACTTGATCTTAGCCAAAAGGCCGAGAAGCGATCAAAAATGAAGTTTTTAAAATAAATTCATAAATATAATGTCTAGATAGATTGAAAGTAAAAATGAAGGTGGGAAATATATATCAGAAAAATTTGAATCAAAATAGTTTTCAAAGATTTAGTGTATAGTATTAAAAGACAAAATAGGCCTTAAGCAAAACAGATATTATAGACAAAGAAAGATATTGAACAAGGATAAAATACAGGATTTCTTCAAGTAGAAGGGCCTCAACTTGGGAAAAAGACACAAAGTCTACAATCCCTAAAGTTGATTCTATTTCAACTATATCAGTAGTTGGTAGCCTAGAACAAGCAAAAATAATTATAAGTAAACTCATTACTTATGTAATAAAATTAGTATGCATAACAATAAGTCTAGTTGCAGTATAAGTGTATAAAACACTTGACAAATAATTTATCAATTCTAGCTCATTATATAGATTATATACACACTGAAGAAAAGAATATCCATTCCATTTTTCCAGGTTTATTTAGGTATATGTGACAAAGATTGTCTATGCTGAAAGTATACAAGTGACATTTTGGTTTACATACACATTGTGAAATGATTACCACAATGAAGCCCATTAACATATCTATGACTTCACACAGTTATCTGTTTTTGTATGTGTGTGTAAGAACACTTACGATGTAATGCATTAGTAAATTTCAAGTATAGAATGCATTATTGTTAAGTATAGTCATCATGCTGTATATTAAGTTCCCAGAATCTGTTCATCTTATAAGCAAAAATTTATGCACTTTGACCAGTTTCTTCCCATTTCCACCAACCTTCGGCCTCCGGTTATCACCATTCTAATCTCTATTTGTATGAGTTCAACTTTTTTAGATGGTGCATGTAAATGAGACCATCCAGTATGTGTTTTTCTGTATCTGGCTTATTTCATTTATCATAATGTTTTCCAGGATCATCGATTTTTTTGTAAATGATATTTTTAAGGCTATATGCTATTCTATTTTATATCTAATATAAATATATTTTTGCATTTTCTTTATTCATCTTTCTGCAGCCACTTGGCTGTTTCTCTATCTTGGATAATGTGAATAGTGCTGCAATATGTCTTAAAGATGGTTACTTTATTTCTTTGGATATATACCCAGAAGTAGGATTATTGAATTATATGGTAGTATTTCTTTTAATTTTTTGAGGAACTTCCATACTGTTTTCTGTAGTGCTACACCAATTTGCCTTATCACCAACAGTGAATAAGACTTCTCTTTTTTCTACATCCTCACCAATACCTCTACATCTTGGACATTTTGATAATAGCCATTCTAACAGATGTGAGGCAATATCTCATATTTCATTGTGGGTTTGATTTGCATTTCCTTGATGATTAGTGGTACTGTACATATACCTGATGGCCATTTGTATGTCTTCTTTGAGTAATATATTCAGGTTCCTTGCCCATTTTTAAAAACTAGATTGCTTGGGCCGGGCATGGTGGCTCATGCCTATAATCCCAGCACTTTGGGAGGACAAAGTGGATGGATCACGAGGTCAGGAGATCGAGACCATCCTAGCTAACACAGTGAAACCCCGTCTCGACTAAAAATACAAAAAAATTAGCCAGGCGTGGTGGTGGGCACCTGTAATCCCCAGCTGCTTGGGAGGCTGAGGCAGGAGAATGGAGTGAACCTGGGAGGCAGAGCTTACAGTGAGCCCAGATTGTGCCACTGCACTCCAGCCTGGGCGACAGAGCAAGACTCCATCTCAAAAAAAAAAAAAAACAAAAAACAAAAAACCTAAAAACCTAGTTTGTTGTTGTTTTTTTTTAGCTTCTGAGTTGTTTGATTTCCTTATGTATTTCTGATATTTATACCTTAAAGCATTTGACAAAATTAAATGTCCATTTGTGACTAAAGCTCTCAGCAAATTAGGTATACAAAGAAAGAATGTTCCTCAACACAATAAATGGCACCTATGACAAGTCCACAGTTAAAATCACATTTAATTTAGAAAAGATAAAAGCATTTTCTCAAGGATCAGAAATAAAATATGAATGCCCCCTTTTACTACTTCCATGCGACATAGTATGTAAAGTCTTAGCCAGAAAAAATTAAGCAAGATAAAAAAATTAAAGGCATCCAAACCAGACAGAAAAAAACAAATACTGTCTCTGTCTCCAGATGACATAACCTTATGTGTAGAAAAGTCCTAAAGACTCCACCAAAAAACTGTTAGAATAAAGAAACTCAATAAAGTTGCTATATACATGACCAATGCAAAAAAAAGCAGTTACATTTCTATACACTAACAACAAATAATCTGAAAATAATTTTAAAAATATTATTTTTAAAAAAATATTTAGGAATGAATTTAAGCAAAGCAGTGAATAATTTGCACACTGAAGATGATAAAACATTGATGAAAGAAATTGGCCAGGTGCGGTGGCTCACGCCTGTAATCCCAGCACTTTGGGAAGCTGAGGTGGGTGGATCACATGGTCAGGAGATTGAGACCATCCTGGCTAACATGGTGAAACCCCATCTCTACTAAAAATACAAAAAAATTAGCCAGGTGTGGTGGCAAGTCCCTGTAGTCCCAGCTACTCGGGAGGCTAGGCAGGAGAATGGCGTGAACCTGGGAGGCGGAGCTTGCAGTGAACCAAGATGGAACCACTGCACTCCAGCCTCGGCAACACGGCGAGACCCCATCTCAAAAAAAAAAAAAAAAACAAAGAAATTGCAGAAGACACAAATAAATGGAAAGATATCTTATGTTCATAAACTGGAAAAATTAATATGTCAAAATGTCCCTACTACCAAAAGCAATCTACAGATTCAATACAATCCTCATCAAAATTTCAGTATGTTTTCTTAAAAAATTACAAAAGACCACAAATAACTCAAGCAATTTTGAGCAAGAAGAATAAAGATGATGGCATCACACTTTGATTTCAAATTATAATACAAAGCTATTGTAACTAAAAAAATATGGCAAAAGCGTAAAAGCAGACACATAAGCTACTGGAACAGAATAACGAACTCAGAAACAAATATGACACTTATAGGATCATCTATTTATTGACAGATTTTCCAAGAATACACAATGAGAAAACTGTAGTCTTTCACACATGGTGCTGAAAAAAACTGGACATCTACATGCGAACAAATACTAATTTTTCCATTATTTTCTGACACAAATTTAGCATTTATATAGTATGTTCACTTTTTATTTGTATTTATGTAAAAATAAAAATTGCATGATATCAGAGATACCTATTCTGAAGAAAATACAATAATAATGAAATTTTTAAAATAGAATAATGTTAGTTTCTAAAAAACTATTAATTGAGAGGTTAAGTCTCTAATAAAAATGAGAGAATTTTTAGATCAGAGTGACAAAAATGTCACTAAATATTAAAACTTCCCATTGTCACTAAGAAAATAATTACTTTGAATATTTAGGGATCAAATCGTATAAAAAGAGATAAAAAACTGAAAGTCAATAATTCACACATAAAGCTCAAGAATATTAAGAAAAATATATTAATCCCAAATAAAGACAAAGTATGAGAAAAAAGTTGAAGAAAACAAAACAAACAAAAATAAATCCAAAAGCTTATGCTTTAATCAGATTAATACAATAGGAAACACATCAATTAAGAAAAGAAACAAGGCCAAAACAAATATTTTTTAAAAGTTTATACTGGAAAATGATAATAACACATGATACAAAAATATGAATATCTTTCTGTATATTCATTCAGGAATATTTTATATACATACATATATATGTATTTACAAAATATATATAACTAAATACATTTACAAAATGTGAAAATGTGAATGCTTTGAAGAAATAGAAAATTGTCTAGTAAGATATAACTATAGTCATATTTAGTTCATTGAAATTTGAACACATAACTTTAATTGCCAGTAATTAGAATTTACCTACTCTCCAAAATACAAAAACAAACTAATATACTACTTTTTGATAGGTTTAAAATAGCCTTTTATTGCAAGAAAAGGTAATCATAATTTTTACAACATTCTAAGGAATTCTAAAGAATGTTTAAAAACACTAAAAATCACATCAATGTCATAGTGCCTATATAGCAAATCAAAATCTAAGTATTTGCACAGTACTTAGTGTAAAAACACAGTACAATTTGTGATTGTTTCAGAAATACAAATGTTATTAAAGTTTAGAACAACTTTTAATATAGTTATCAATTAAATACCTTAAGAAAATAAAAGTTTTAAAACATCTCAATGCACAAAGATTATTTTACAAAACTCCACTTCAATTTATGATTATATCTCTGGGAAAACAAAGAATATTATACTAAACCTACCCAAAATTTTATAATGTGGTAACATGAACGGTAAATTCTTAAAATTTTCTTTATATTTAAAGCAAATGCCAAAAATGTGCTCCATGACGATTCCAACTGAAATGTAGTTTCTTACTAGCGCTATATAAGAGAGAATAGTAATCAACTTTTAAATGTGTTTTTTTACTATGTTGAGAGGAATAAAAATTAATATTCATAAATTTATTATATTGTACATTGACTATCAAACATAGATTTAAGGATTAGAATGTCTAAGAGAATCCAGCAGGGTTTCTAGGTGCAATATGAATGAACAACATTTAATGAGTTCTATACATGAGTAAATAATCAAATACTTATATTTTATGGGATCCAATTTAAAATAGCACATAATAAGACACACTGTATGGTAGGAGTAAGTACAGAACATTCTATATTTGTAAAAAGAAATTCAATATATTAAATATGGCAGCTTCATTCATATGTTTTTAGAATAACAATATAATCTTTCATAAGGATTCTACAGGGTTCTTCGCAAACGTTTTTTTAATTCCACGTGAGTATATTTTCCAAAAAGGCCAGGATAATTTTGAAAATTAAAAGCAATAAATGTGTGATGTGCACACAGATAACATGCTATAATTATTTAGTAATTTGTATGTGTTCCGTTGGTTTAGTGATACAGCCTATACCAAAGACATGGAAGACACAGACAGGGGACAGACCCTTATTAACTTGGTACATAAGATATCAGTGGAGAAAGGTTGACTTTTAATAAATAGTTCTTAATAAATAGTTTCAGGTCAAATGGCAATCATAATAAGAATATATATAGAGAGAGACCACATGTCAGATGGATAAAAATGCTAATATATTAAAATGGAAATATAAACAATAAAATCAATTCAACAGAAATAGAGACCATGTACTCCATTAATTGAAATATATATGCCCTAAACCATACACAAATATCAGGCAGTTAAAGGAAAATGCACATCTTAATTCATTCTATATAGCAATATTATTTATTTTTTTATTTTTTTATTTTTATTTTATTTTATTTTATTTTATTTTATTTTATTTTATTTTATTTTATTTTATTTATTTTTGAGACAGAGTCTCTCTCTGTCACCCAAGCTGGAGTGCAGTGGCACAAGCTCAGCTCATTGCAACCTCCACTTCCCAGGTTCAAGCAATTCTCCTGCCTCAGCCTCCCAAGCAGCTGGGATTATAGGTGCCCACCACCACACCTGGCTAATTTTTGTATTTTTAGTAGAGATGGGGTTTCACCATGTTGACCAGGCTGGTATCGAACTCCTGACCTCAGGCAATCCACCTGCCTGGGCTTCCCAAAGTGCTGGGATTACAGGTGTGAGCCACCTTGTCTGGCCCTATATAGCAATACTATAAAGAATGTTCAAGACAAACCTTTGACTGAGTCAATGTGTTCGAAAAAATTTCAATCACAAAAATACTAACTATGGTATAGACTGTAGCATTTTGAATAATCAAGAAAACCTGCTGGACACAGTGGCATGTGCCTCTAATCCCAACTACTCGGAAGGCTGAGGCCTGAGCATCACTAGGACCTCATGGGTGGAGGTTGCAGTGAGCCAAGATTGCGCCACTGCCTTCCAGCCTGCGCAGCAGAGCAAGACTGTATCTCGAAAAAGAACAAAAAAAAAAAAAAAAAAAAGAAAACCACAACCATCTGAAATATAGACACTAAATTGGAGGAGGTGATTTTAAATTTGAATTCCAAAGTACTAATACAGTTATGAAATCATGCATAAAATAATAAAATCTCAAATAATTAGGGAAATGGAAATTCTAAAAGAATGAAATTCAAGTTTTACATCCAAGAGACTGGAAAAAATAATGAATTGTGACATTAATTGTTGGTGATTACTGTTGAGAATGTCAACTGTTACGCCTACTTAGCCATTTGGCAATTCCTAGAAAATTTGAAGATAGTTATCTTACATGATCTATTAATTTTACATCTGATAACTGCACAATGGAGAAACTCTCACGCATATATAAGGATACACATAAAAGTGCTTTCTGTATTCTTAAAAGAAAAAGTGCTAGAAAAAAAGTCCTTAGTATATGATGAAACATAGCAGTTATTAACATGTTCCTTTTATGATACATAATTTTTAAATCAGTGGTGTATATATACATGTATCAATATGAGTTTTATTTCATAATAATTTTGAACAATAAATGAAATTTATAAAAAGGCTATAAAATATAATACAGTATAATAGAAGTGTTATAAATTTTACAACACAGTAAACAGTAGAACATACTGGAGACATAATTTTTGTATTTATAAAGAACTAATGTTAATTAGAAGGAAAAACTTACACTTCAGAATAATAGTAACTTGTAATGGAAAAATAAAGGGGAGTGATAGGTCTGTTCATAGCTGTATCTGTTACAATTTATTCTTTGAAAATTACAGTACTGTAGCAAATGTGGCAAAATGTTAACATCAACTATATATCTATACATATATACATATATATATAAAGAGAATACATTTATCTGTTACATATCTTTTGAGCGTTCCACATATTCAGTACATTTCACAACTTGAAAAAAGTGGAATATGATGGAACACATCTTCAGGTTGTTGTATTCCTTGAATATAATCTTGTGTACTGTTCAACTAAAATAAAAGAAATATACAATAAAATCCAACCCATCAATGAATTTATTCCACAATATTAAATTTGATACTGAAAGCATAAATTCCTAGACCCCAAAAAAATTAATGTGAAAAGTCCAAACATATTAATTTTAAAAATTAATTTGAAACTCATCCCCCATTCCCCAGTTCAAAGACATTCTCAGAGCATTGAAATCACCTTAATTGCAATTTTCAAATATGAACTAAATGAATTACAGTGTATCAAAATGATATAATACTATGCAGCTTCCTCGCCCCGAATAGAAAAAAACCTTCTCACATTGTAATAATTTTCACAATATGCTGAAAATTTTTTTTAAAAAAGGCAAGGTGCAAAATAATATTTTGGATATGTTATTACTTTAAGTAATTTCATATTGCCTGAGAAATAAACTATAAAAAATAGGTATGCAACTTGGTTTATTTTATTAACATTTTATTGAAGCCTGACTACTTGAGTATGAAAAAAATATGAGGTATGTTGAAGCATGCAACCATCTGCTATTGAAAATCTATCTTTTCTTAGTAATTTCCTGGTGTCAATGTCTCTGGTGATATACTAAATTATAGGAGATCTGAAGTATGGCGATTTAACAACTCTCTAATTAAAACTGCAGCATTTGTGCAACAGATGAAGACTATTTCAGAATAAATTAATATCAATAAAAACCAAGAAACTAGCCGGGGTGTTTTGTGGGAAGCTGCCAGAGCAGTCATGAGGGGTAGAATAATTTGTTTCATGGCAATAGCACCACAAAAAGTATACAATGACTACCAGTGTCAATTAGAAGAAGTTAATGAGATGTAAAAAGCAACATAAAAAAACAGGTATCCTAGGACCCTCCAACTTTTGATTAAACAGAGAAACTAAATTCTTTGTGGTGAATAACACAGACAATGTGTTAAAGCTTAATGAACAAATGCACCATCAAAGGGAAATAAATGTAACAACTTATTTGCATATGATTAGAATGCAAACAGCAGGGAAAATGTATCTAATAAGGAGAGCCTTTTTACTTCTTAAATGCTGAATATCGATAAATATTTTGGAAATTTGGCATATAGTAAATCCATGCATGCTGAAAATTATTCACAACCGAAGTTCATGTATGAATGCACATATATTAAAAGATAATTTGTTTCATCTCAGACTTTGTGAAATATAATGAAATACTGAATTATGTACTTTGTTTCAAAAACATTACTATGAATTGAATATGTAGATTTAAAAAAATTGCTTGTAGTAAAGTGATACCTTGGAAACTAAACATGAATCTTGCACTATACTTTAAAACATTTAAAATTGATGATGGGCTGATAAATTTAATTTTCTCAGTGCTTTGTTTCTTGAGTGACATTTCATAAATAAATATATTAAAACGAATACATGCACTTAAAATGAGCAATTAATACATTAGGTAATAGCAGAATTTTAAAGATTGCCTATGAAAACTGTTATAGAAAAGCATTACGACAAGGAATTTAACATAGCTTCTTTTCATAATGTAACTGAAAACCTCTTAGTGTTTATAAAAAGTGGTGAAACAACGTGGATGGGACTGAAGGATATGGTGTTAAATGAAATAAGCCAGGCACAGAAAGGCAAACTGCATGTTCTCATTCATTTGTGAGATCTAAAAATAAAAACAATTGAATTAATAGAGATGGAGAATAGAATGATGATTATAAGAGGCTGAGAAGGCTAGTGGGGGATGGAGGTTGGGGGAGTGGGGATTGTTAGTGGATACAAAAATACATTAGACAGAATGAGTAGGATCTCAACAGGGTAAATACAGTCAACAAAAATTTATTGTACATTTAAAAATAACTAAGTGGGACAGGCACGGTGGCTCACGCCTGCAATTTCAGCAATTTGGGAGGCCGAAGCAGGAGGATTGCTTGAGACCAGGAGTTCAAAACCAGCCTGGCCAACATGCTGAAACCCCGTCTCTACTAAAAATAAAAAAAATTAGCCTGGGTGTGGTGGTGCAGGCCTATAATACCAGTTGCTCAAGAGGCTGAGGCAGGAGAATCACTTGAACTTGGATGCAAAGGTTGCAGTGAGCTGAGACCACACCACTGCAGTCCAGCCTGGGTGACAGAGTGAGACTCTGTCTCAAAATAATAATAATAATAATAATAATAATTAAAAAAAGGGTATAATTGAGATGTTTGTAACACAAAGAAAGGCTAAATGCTTGATGCCCCATTTATCTAAATGTAATTATTACATATTATATGTCTATATCAAAATATCTTATATATCTCATAAATATATACACCTATTACCTACAAAAATTAAAAATTAAATTTAAAAAATATTAGATATAATATGGAGGATCTAGTGCTCTCTCACATTCTTTAACTAAAAGGTAAATTCCTTTAAAATAGCACTCAAGAGACTTTGTCTTTTGGCAACAGCAGGCAAAGACACAGAGTGTTATCATGGCAATGAATAATTATGAGGCCAGTCAACTGAGTAAAAATGGACAACTAATTGGCTGAAATATTCTAATATGTGAGACAGTGGCATTTATATTTAAACATTGCTTGCAAGTTATCAAGTTTTGCAAAAATATGTATCCTTCACATTAGCAGATATGAAATAGTTGAAAAAAGTACATAAAACACATGCAAAATAAAATAATCTATAACCCGTGGGAATTAAACACAGCTAAAAGACCAGAAAAGTTTTATTAGAAATTAGAATGAGAAAAAATAATAAGACATTAGAAACTTTATGAAGCAAAAGAGTTCCATTTTTGTTTTCTTTTTCTTATTTGTATTTTTACAGGGGATGGTGGACATCTTATGCATTCGGTACTTGATTTTGGACTAATAAATTAATGAAAAGCAACTTGGTATAGTAACAAAGAAAACAAGCAGCAAAGACACTGCACAAAGTAATTGCATGACCTTGGAAAGATTACTTAATTTCTCTGTGACTCCATGAATTGGGCTCACCGACAAAAGAATAAAGCAAACATGGACAAATGCTTTTAGTTTTTTTCTGATAATTAAAGGAATAACTCATTTCAGGAAGTTGAGTTTACCAGATAAAATACATTGTTTAATATTAATTCTTTTATTGACTCATTATCTGTTTTCCATTCATACTTCCAGCATATTAAAATTATATCTTTGGGATAGAAATTTTCTGAATGCTGCTTCTGTCAAAATTCATTGTTTTAAATTACAGTCATTTTTTTCTTCTTACCTCTAACAGCACCTATTGCCATACAGGGTCTGGAACTGAGATTTGGTTCTGAGTGATACAGAGAATTAAGAGAGATAGGACTTTAGTGATGATAAAAGTTTCAAGTAGATTATTGAATTTTAAATAAATAGCTTAACACAAATTGTTTTTAGCAGTAATTCTCATCAATTTTATAAAAAAAGAAACAAAAACCACCACTCTATTGTTTGTCTTATTACAAATTATCCAATAATTTTGTTCTTCTCTCTTTTTATGAAAAGAGTAAATTTTATAGCTGTTTTTCTAAACCACTTACAGGTTTTTAACAACTCTTGTAATTTTGTGCTTAATCTTTAGGACATTTAATTAGTAAAAAGAAAATCTGCTTCTTGAGTTTAAGACTAAAATCTTTTGACTTCGCATTAAAAAAATTTCCCTCAATTTCCAATTTGTTTATACTTTTAAAAGTCAACTTGCTTTTCATTATAAAATGCTTATTTTTTATGTATCTTACAAGTGTGTTTTAAAATTATTACCTTGTTGAAAACCATATTAAGTATATTTTTAAATAAACTTTTAAAAAATTTTGGAAGGCTTATATATACAGATAATTTATGAAGCTAGTACAGAGAGTTTCCATAACTCCTACACCCATTTTCCCTTATTATAAACATCTTCCATTAGTTTGGTACATTTATCACAATTGACAACTGATTAGCTAAAAGCTATAATCAGTTTTCCATAGTTTCTACATACCTTTGTTTTTTTGTTTATTTATTTCGAAATTCCATCTGGGATGTCACATTACAGTTTAGATGTCATGTGTGCTTAGGATTCTCTTGGCTGTGACAGTTCCTCAACTTTCATTGGTTTTGTTAAACTTAACACTTTTGATGAGTACTGGTCACTATTTTATAGTATATTCCTTAACTGAAATTTTTTCGGATGTGTTTTTGGCACAGGATACTTTTGGTGCCTCTTTGCCAGTCAGAAATCTCTGCAGCCCCCAGGACCTCTTCCGGAGCTTTGCTCAGGCCCACTGGGCTTGCTCTGCCCACTCGGCTGGGCAGGCTGTGCTCAGCTCGTGCTACCTGCCCGGATCCCATGCCCATCAGGCCTCAGTTCTCAGCCCCAGTCCAGGTGTGCCGCCATGAACATCTTCTGTCTACCTTGAGTATTGGCGTCTGGACTGGGGGGGACACAGTGGTGCCCAAAAACTCGGAGATGCCAGTAACTGTGGGGCCCCAACGGGTGTTACAGCTTTTGTTCAGGGAGTCTGAAGGTCTGAGCCCCAGAGAAGTGTTACAGCCTATGTTCATTCCTTCTGCCTGCAGCTTCAAAGGACAGGGATGTGTCATAACTCCTTTAGTCCCACCTCCCAAAGCTTGGTGAATGGGAGCATGTGGCACCCAGTGGCTTTTTCTCCCAAGTTGCTCATTGAGTGGGAGAGAGGATTACAGTGTTACAGCTCTTTTTGCACAGGCTGTTCAGAGGGTTCCAGGTTCTTGTCCCACATCCAAGAGGAATGAGGTGCTTGGACACCAGAGAGGGAGCAAAGTGAAGAAGTGTTTTATTGAGTGACAGACGTAAGAGCTCTCCACATGAGAAGGGACCCAAAGTGGATAGCCCTCTGTGAGAGAGGGGGATCAGAAAGCAGGTAACCCAAGATGTGGCTGAGTCAAGGTTTTTATGGGCTCAGAATGGGAGAGTTTATGCTGATGGGTCCATGGGCAGGCTTGGAAAAAGCACTATTTGACTGGTTAAAAGGCGTCGAGGAAGTTCTCATTCCAGTGGTGGACTCTACAGAGAAGGGCAGTTCAGTTTTCAGGCTTCAGGCTTTAAATTGTCTTTGGTTTGAAGGTCAAGTCTCACCAGGGACTAGCCCTTGTCTGCCTAGGAATTTGTCTGCCTCTTGCTGCTATTATTTTCACATGATTGAACTGGAATTACAGATATTTGGAAGGAAGACTGCAGACAAAAAGTGTCATTCTCATCACATCATATTATCTCAAGGGTATATACAATCAACATAATTTATTATATTTATCAGGTTTCTCCACTAGAAAGCTATATTTCTCCCTCTTTTTATATGGCACTGTTTACAGAGAAGATAACAACTGCAGGCCACACTTAAGAGTGGTAGTTATGTACCACCTTCTTGAGAGCAGAATACCTGCATATGTTATTCAGAAATCTTCTGCAAGAGAGATTTGTCTCGTGTCCTCTATTTATTTATTTAATCAGCTATTTATATCAGTATGGACATGGATGCATGGGTATTTTGTACATTAGGCTATTACCTTGTTCCGCAAAATATTTCAACTTTGTAAATCCTCTCAGTTGGCTCCTGTGTTCCTTTGCTCTAACCCTCATCTCTGAGAGTTGTTTGGTTTATTTGTTTGATTGTTTTTAACACTTCTTTCTGGCAGCATGTGATGCCTCAGATTTCTGCTGTATATATCTTGCTCCAGAACTATAATCATTTATTTATCTAGGGAGCTTTGGTTGTTTATATTGAGGAAGGGTATTAGAAACCAAGATTTGTGCACAAAATGTAATTTTATTATCTTATCTGAGTTAATTTCTTTTGCCTCTAGTGACCTTTTTCATTCTCTGTTCTCTGTGACTTCAATTATTTAATATTCAATTGTTATTATCTATTGAGATTATAAACATTTGAATCAGTAAAACAATAATCTTATATTTACTAAGTACTGCTGCATACAATTGAAGAAACTGCTTTATTTAAATGAGCTTCAAGTACAATTAAGAGCTTAAGACAAATTCCTTCTCTTCATTTTAACAGATTCAATGTTTTACAGTGAGCCTCTATTTTCTTACTTACACATGTATATCAAAAAACTTTAAGAGCTAGTATTTTTGTTCCCAAATTTTCTGCCCTGAATGCAACCAGAACTCTACTGTTGAGTCCAGATTCCTAAAGTATTATGATTAATGTGTAACTTTAATCAAAGTTTAAAAGTGACTTCTAGTTTAAGTAGTATCTTATTAACACCTGTTGCTTTAACTTCTACCAATTTCCTACTAAAATAAAAAATAAATTGCTGAAATATAAGCAATATAAAAACTCACAGATAAACCTGAATAATTAAAATGTATGTACAATGTTAAAATACAAGATGAATTTTCACTAAGTATTAAGGCATGGAAGAGAAGTTAAAAATAAAACAATTTTTTATTTTGTATTCAAATAAAAGATATATAATAACTTTACAATTTTCTCCCTCCTTAGTAAGACAAAAATTATAATGTGTCCATGGAAGGTATATTGTTTCTTCATCAATTGCACTCATATTTCTTTCTAAACCTTTTTTTTTCATTTTATCTACTTTCATTCATTTATTGTTTCTATTTTAATTAACAGCTCAAATTGTGTTTCCTTGAGGAGATTTGCCAGAGTATTTTCCCTAAAAGAACAAGCTAAATATTTTGTACTACATTATTCTAAATATTTCCTTAAATATATATAATACAATCCAAAATTATCATGTTTACTTAGTACCTTTATCTACTAGATTGCAAATTCACTGAAGAAAGAGCATCTATCTTATTCACTATTATATTCCTTGTATATCAATATATCCCTGGTATAACTAATAAGTGAATAAACAAAGTAAAATATAAGAATATAAATATTAAACAGCATTCAAAAATAATTAAAATTATTTATGCATTAATATCAGGGACCAGTTATAAGGTACTCACTATGATCAGTTTAATGTGTGCAAATTTACCCTTAGTAGGATCTCTTTGACTAAAAATTTCAATCACTTTCTACAGTTCCAGCAATGGTTAAGCTTTGAAACAAAAAAATTGATCCCAGAAAATGCTTCATTGTGAAAGGAAGATTTCAAACTTCAAATGATTTTTAACTTTTACTTAATGTCATTCCCCTATATAGATTTACAGTTGATATTATCAAAAGTAAATTTGAGACTTCATTTAATATGTACATTTATTTAATTTTGTGTTTCCTAAGAGTTCTCAAATATATTAAATCACAAACTGTTTCTTGCTTTAAGTATTGACTGTAATTCTCACCGAAAAAATGTATTCCAGAATATGAAGGAGTCTCCTTAAGATGAAGGCTTTGTACTTACGTGGTGATTTTTTTAATTCAATGTAATTTTTTGCATCTGTTTCTTTTAAAATTTACCTTATAGTTTCAAGTAGTCCTGTTTATTAACATTTTAAATTTTGTAATCCATCATACATTGCTATCCTTCTCAAATCTATACATCAAGCAAAATTGACCAGTATATTCCATTTAGCTTATTGATAATATTATTGAGTGGGAAGCTACAAACGACAACAACAAAACAACGGTCAAAAGGCATACCAATAGAGAGTTTTCTCCAGGCCTAATTAATTTATTAATAATGAGGAAATTGTTTTCTCAGGTCCAGAAACAGCTTTTTTTTTTTTTTTTTCTGTAATAAGGCCCTGGTTTTCAACCAATGGACCCTGTCATAAAATTGGAAATAGCTTTTTTCTTTGACGTATTTTTCATAAACCATAGTAATTTTTTTTTTTTTTTTTTTTTTTTTTTTACGGAGTCACTCTGTCACCCAGGCTGGAGCGCAGTGGCACGGTCTTGGCTCACTGAAAGCTCCGCCTCCCGGGTTCACGCCATTCTCCTGCCTCAGCCTCCTGAGTAGCTGGGACTACAGGTGCCCGCTGCCATGCCCGGCTAATTTTTATTTTGTATTTTTAGTAGAGATGGGGTTTCACCGTGTTAGCCAGGATGGTTTCAATCTCCTGACCTCGTGATGCGCCTGCCTCGGCCTCCCAAAGTGCTGGGATTACAGGCGTGAGCCACCGCGCCCAGCTGAACCATAGTAATTTTTAACCCTAGTGATATTTTCTTTTTCTAGATACTCAGTTACCATCGTTTTAGAAACAATATAGTTAAAACTTTTCTATTCACGAATATCAGTTTCAAGGCCACACTCACCGGATGTCTACTTGAGTGCAGCATTTAATTGAGAATTTCATTTCTGTAAATACCACCGTCATTCACTTAGTTAGAAACTGTGCTTCATTATACCTTATTCCCTTTGAATTATGTTCTGTATGATTTTGCTTATTTCTTCACTTGTTCAAGTCATGATTTTTCTTCAAGTTTCTGCTTAAGTATCACCTCCTTGCTGATTTTCCAACATTATCTAGGTAAGTAAGTAAACACTACTCTGTATTCATTTCATCTTTGCCTATCTTTATCTGAACTGATATTGTATTTTAAAGATTTACATATCTTCTTTCTTATTAAACTATGAATTTCTTTTGGGCCAAGCTTGGGATCTCATTTTTATGAGAACTGACTTTATGCAAACTATTTTACTCAGCATTTTATCTAGTTTACATTATTTGACACAATGATAAATGACATTTTACCTCCATACAGGTGAGGTACAGGATTATTGGGGTAATAAATTTGCTCAAAGACTTGGTGGCTTGGCACTACTATTTGACCCACAACATGTGGCTCTAGAGATCACATTGTTTATCATTCAGCTGCATTATTTTACATATAAGGCAAAAAATATTTACATAGGAAATTAGAAGAGAACTTAAGGTATCGAATCAAGTGATATGAGGCCAAGAATGGTTATTCTACTTTATCCCAAATAATTCTACTTCATTCAAAAGACAATATGTTCTAGGTGTTTTGTAGGCTCTTTTATTTTTAGACTGAAGGAATAAAGAAAATGTTAGAAGACAGTGTAGAAATGTATACAGGTAGTAGGCAATACATTTAAGATTTAACAATATATGCATTTGATCCAAAGAAACATTATTTTACACTTAATTTATTCAGTTTATCAGGTGTGAAGCATATACTTTGTCAATCCCACCTGTTCCAAAAACATTAGATTTATCACTAGTTCTGTCTACTGACCCTACATGCTATTACTCTATGAATAATCTTATTTGCATGTCTGTTAACAGCAACAAATATTGAATTCACAAGGTCCTAAACAAATAATTCTTTAGTCATTTTTACAAATTAAGCCAGATTATTTAACAATACTTAATTATTGTTTACCCTGTATTAGCTCTCTATAGGTAGTGATGAAATAGTGGTGAACAAAGAGTTAGGGTGGTGTCTGACTGCCTGAAGCCTGTATTTTAATAAAACTTAGATATTAAATATATAAAAATAAATATAAGGCCAAAGAGGTATCATAAGGTATTTTTTAATAAATAATTTTAACTTTTATTTAGATTCAGGGGGTACATGTGCAGGATTTTTTACCTAGTATGTTAGGCTATTCTTGTATTGCTATAAAGAATTACTTGAGACTGAGTAATTTATAAAGAAAAGAGGTTTAACTGGCTCCTGGTTCTGCAGGCAACACAAGCATGACACTGGCATCTGCTTGGCTTCTGGGAAGGCCTCAGGGAGCTTTTAGTCATGTTGGAAGTCAAAGCAGGAGGATGCAAATCACATGTCAGGAGCAAGAAGAGAGTGTGGGGGAAGTGCCACACACTTTTCAGTAACCAGATCTTACAAGAACTCACTCACTTTTAGGAGGACAGCAAGCAATGAGGGATCTGCCCCCATCACTCAAACCCTCTCTCCAGACCCAATTTCAACATTGGGACTACGATTCAACAGGAGATTTGGTGGGAACACAGATCCAAATCATATCACTTGAGTATATTTTGTGATGCTGAGGTTTGGAGTATGATTAATTGGATCACCTGAGTAGTGAGCATAGTACCCAGTAGGTAGTTTTTTTTTTTTTTTTTAACGCTTGCCGCCCTCCCATCCTCTTCCCAAGTATTTTTCACTGATGGAATGTGTAGATTGATGATTCACACATGATACATCATGATACATAAGGTTATGCCGTGGTAATATCAATAATAAAAACAAACTCATTAACTTAAAAAATAAAGGTTCAATTTTTATATAAACATCTGTCAATTTCAAGCTGGCTGGGCATTCTACTTTGTATTACCTTTACTCTCAGACCCAGGCAGATGGAGCAGCCACTATTGAGAACTTGTCTGTTCTGTTTGGCTGATTAAAAAAAGAGAGAGAGATTGGTGGAGGATGATAAATTGAGTACTGGCCATTATCACTCATATTCCATTGTCCAAAGTGAGTTTCATGACAACACCTAACGTAAAATCAGTTGCAAAAAAAATTTTAAGATGTGCATCAAAGAGAATCAGACCATTCTTGAAGAGTATTAATGCCTATCACAAAGGTTTTTAATCTGAGCACATGTAAATGATGGGATAGATGAAGTTACAGAGACATTCTAAATGAGAACAAGCTTTGGAACTCAGATCAAAGTTCTGATTCATTTTCCTGGTGAAATTTTGAAAATTTTCTATTTCCCATAACATAAGATAGTAGTTTGCAAAAATAAATCAATAAAATAGAGAAAAGAACTTAAGTTTTCTTTGAAGTATTTTTTTCTCCTATCTTTTATTTTAGTCCAGGAGTCCCAGATAGATCAGTCATGATATTGAACACTAAATATATTCTGAGTCACCAAATGTTCTTGGCAACATGTGAGAAACTTATAGCCAATCAATTTGTAGAAGATAAGTTTATAGAAGATATAAGAAGGGTTTCCAAGAGATCATCTGTGAAAAACTAATATATTTTACTATTTAATTTTTCAAACATTTATGACTTTGATTCATCTTCTATTCTGTGCCTATGAATTTTTGATAAATAAAAATTATATTACTGGGATACAAATAAGACACACTTAAAAATATTTTGCAAGAAAAGAAATAATGAACACAGCCATTCCTAGTGGATGGATTTGCCTTATAAATAGGGGTAAACCATTATCACAGAACCCAAACATGAATTAAAATTAACAAACAAAACAAAAAATAACCTTACAAACAAAAAATACATGAGCTTCTGAGGAAAATAGTAGACTTAATGTAATTAAGAATCATTAATCTGATTCAGAAATAGGTTAGAAGAGCAGTTTTATATGTGTCACACACAGAAAAATAACTACATGGCATTCTCCCCTTTATTGTGATTTATATAATTTCACAAGTTAGTTTCATCTCTATTATTAAGGACTTACCACGATCTGTATGGGAAAGTACTATTCTCCCATTTTATTACGAAGATTCTTACAAATATTTGCATATTGTAAGGACAGAGTTATAGAGATGTGCAATTTTAGTTTAATTAGTTGAGTTTCGTTTTAATTCAGTTTTGTTAAAGAACAAAACTAATGTTTTGCTACTTTTATGTGGAATGGCATGTGTGGGCTTTCGGATTGTGGTGATATTTCCCTTGGAATTATTTTTTTCTTTTTTGTTTGTTTTTGACGCTCCCTCATTTGGACTAAATCTCCTTGGAATTCTTTAGGTATAGATTACTGAAAAGGTCCTGAGGCTGCTTTTGATTTGAGACAGGTTTCGTTGACTGATATATTTATATAACTGGATATATAAACTTTTCAAAATTTGTATAAATGTAAGGGTCTCAAGTGCAATTTTGTTGCATGGATATATTGTGCAGTGGTGATGTCTAGGCATTTAGTGTATCCATCACCCAAATAATGTGCCTTGTACCCATTAAATAATTTCCATCACTCATCTCTCTCTCACCTCCCCTAACCCTTTGAGTCTTCGTTGTCTATCATTCCACAGTCTATGTTCATGTATACACATTATTTAGCTCCCACTTATAAGTGAAAGCATGCGGTATTTCTCTTCCTGTGTTTGAGTCTCACTTAAGATAATGGCCTCCAGTTCCAAACGTATTGCTGCAAAATACATGATTCTATTGTTTTTTACGGCTTAATATCATTCCATTGTGTATATACACCATATTTTATCTAATTATCTGTTGATGGACACTTGGCTTCCTTTCGCATCTTTGCTTTTGTGAGTAGTGCTACAATAAACATATGAGTGCAGTTATCTTTCAGTTGGAATGACTTATTTTCTTATGGGTAGATACCCACTAGATTGAATGGTAGGTCTCTTACGGTGGAGCAAAAGCAATTTCGGTTTTTGCCATTACTTTCGATGGCAAAAACCGCAATTACTTTTGCAGCAACCTAATATTTTGAGTTCTTTGAGAAATCTCCATTCTGTTTTCCATAGAGGTTATCTCAATTTATATTCTCACCAGTAGTGGATTAGAGTTCCTTTTTCTCCACATTCTGGCAATATCTGTCATTTTTTAACTTTTTACTAATAGCCATTCTGACGGGTAGGATACTATCTCATTGTGTTTTTAATTTGCATTTCTCTAATGATAGTGATGTTGAATATTATTTCATATGCTTGGCCATTTGTCTTCTTTTGAACGTTTAAGTAAAAATTGTGCATATTATGTACAATATGTCACTTTGAAATATCTATATATTGTGAAATGGCTAAACTGAGTTAAATAACATAAACATAACCTCACATACTATTATTTGTGGGAAGAACACTTATCTATCCTCTTAAAGATTTTCAAGTATTCAAGACATTGTTATTAAATATAGTGACTATATTTATGCTGTATCTTAACCAGTCTGTACATTACTGATTCTTACTTGCATTATACAATGTGATATTAATCCTGAGTCACAGTTCTACCCATACTCACAAACACTCACACTCCAACCACACACTCACATTCTAACACAAACACAGAGTTAAAAACTTTGCAGCAAACGTAATTTGTATGTTAAAGGATTTATAAATAGACTGACTATATAATTTATTGTCTAAATTGAGACATTTTAAAGAATAAAAGAACACCAGAGAAGCAATAATTCCAAGACCACAGGCCTAAACCAGGATTACTGCTAAGGGAGGAGTCAAAAACAAAATAAATGTCTTTGGTATAGTGTTCTTTTGGTTTCTGTTTTAATCTTCGTATATTCACTCTAAACCTTTCAGGTTCGTTCTGTGTCAGTACAGAATTGAAATTGCAACTTAAAAACGTAGTGTCTTTCACTCAAATATATTCTCTCCCTTTTTTGGGTTTAGCAAATATATGAAAAAAGCAACAACAAATCAACAATATCTTATCACATAAACTCATTTACATAGAAAATATAAAGAAGATAGAAAATGGTAAAGAGTTTCTATCATCTTATAAAAAAAGAAAATAAGTCTATATCTTAAAAATGCTAGGTGAAACCCCGTCTCTACTAAAAATACAAAAAAATTAGCGGGGCGTGATGGCAGGCACCTGTAGTACCAGCTACTCGGGAGGCTGAGGCAGGAGAATGGCATGAACCCGGGAGGCAGAGCTTGCAGTGAGCTGAGATTGTGCCACTACACTCCAGCCTGGGCGACAGAGTGAGACTCCGTCTCAAAAAAAAAAAAAAAGAAAGAAAAATTCTATGTCTGTTTTCTCCTCATTTCTTCTCTACATTCATAGAATAATTTCCTATTCATGGGAAATTTATTTAAATTTAGGTATTCCATTTGGTTTTATTTTATTCAGCATCTTGCTGTCTTTCTTTTAAGATAAATTTTTGTCAATTGTTCCTATTCTAAAATAAATAAAATTTATTTTAGTCTAGTTTTATTTGGTAAAGATTACATTCTCACCAATAGTGAGATTACATTCTCACCAATAGTAATATTACTATTAGCAATACTGATACCATCTTTTAAATTAGTATCACCTCCAAACTCAACGAAATTACTGTTCATAGAAATTCTAGGGAATAATATGGCAGTGAAATCACAATGCCAAACTTTATAAGAATGCTGTTTAATTAAATACACTTTCTGTTTAAATAAATTTAACCTATATTTTCAGAATATTTTATTTTTCAGTACACATTAAGTGCATTTATGACTGATTTTTATGTGTTCAATGAAATCTGGAAGCTAAAATTGTTGGCATATGTAGCAAAATATATTCCATGATTCATAAAAATCACGCCCAAACATTTTATAATTTTGAATACAATTCACAATTTCAGTCTATATAATTAAGAACAATCTGAAGGAAACTGTTCTGTTCTTTTTTATCTTGCAGTACTGAGACTCTATATATATTCAACAACTCCCCTTTAAAAATTCTCCCAGCCTGTTTCTAAGACTTTGATGATTTTAGATACCATATAGAAGTATAACATGCAGTATTTGTCTTTTTTGTTACTAGCTTATTTCATACGGCATAATATCCTCAAGTTTCATCCACATTGTAGCGTATAACGGGAATGAGTTCTCTTGGAAGGCTAAATAATATTGCATAGTATATGTATATTACATTTGCTTTATCCATTCATCTGTTGATGGGCATTTTGGTTGTCTACCTCTTGGCTATCGTGAATAATGCTACAATGAATATGGGTTTGCAAACATTTATTTGAGATTCTGCTTTCAATTCTTTTGGATATATACTCAAAAGTGGGATTGCAAAATTATGTGGTAATTCTATTTTTAAACTTTTGCTGAATGTTTGTACTGTTTTCCATAGTGGTTGTACTGTTTTATATTCTCACCCAAAGTGCCCACATATTCCAAATTCTCCACATCCTTGCCAACACTTGTAAGTTTTTGTTTTTTAGATAGTGCCCATCATAAGGAGCATGAAGTAATCTTTTGTGGTTTGGTTTGTATTGCTATAGTAATTACTTATGTTGGGCATTTTTTCATATAATGTATGCCATTTGTATATCTTTTTTTTTTCTTTGAGATGAAGTCTTGCTCTTGTCCCCCAGGCTGGAGTGCAATGGCATGATCTCAGCTCACTGCAACCTCCACCTCCTGGGTTCAAGTGATTCTCCTGACTCAGCCTCTCGAGTAGCTGGGATTACAGGTGCCTGCCACTATGCCCGGCTAATTTTTGTGTTTTTAGTAGAGACAGGGTTTCACCATGTTGGCCAGGCTGGTCTCGAACTCCTGACCTCAGGTGATCCGCCTGCCTCAGCCTCCCAAAGTGCTGGGATTACAGGCGTGAGCTACCATGCTCGGCCTTGTATATTTTTAAAGGGAATGTCTTTTCAAGTTCTCCTTTTTTTATTTGAATTTTTGTTGTTCTTGAGTTGTAGAATATATGTAGTTATTAACTAGGTATCAACTCTTTATCAGATATACAGTTTTCAAGCAATTTTTCCCATTCTGTGAGTCACTTTTTCACTGTGTTAATGGTTTTATTCACTGTAAAAATAATTGTTTTTAGCTTGATGTAAATCCATTTGTCTATGTTTGGTTTTGTTGTCTGTGCTTTTGGTATCATATGCAGGAAATCATGCCAAATCCAATATCGTGAGGCTTTTTACCTTATGTTTTTTCTAAGGGTTTTATGGGACTGGGTCACATGTTTACTTCTTTCATCTATTTTGTATTAATTCTTATGTATAATCTAAGGCAAAGGTCCAATTTATTTTACATGTAGAAATACAGTTCTTCCAACATCATTATTGTATATGTTATACATTATTTTATTTTATGTGTAGAAATACATATATTATTTTATATGTAGAAATACATTCATTATTTTATATGTAGAAATACAATTCTTCCAACATCATTCGTTGAAGAGAGATGATCATTTTCCCATTATATAACGTTGGCATTTTAGCTGAAGACCATTTGACCATACACACAAAGGTTTATTTTGGGGCTCTCTGTTCTGTATGGCATTGGTCTACATGCCTGTCTTTATGTCATTACCAAACTATTTGGTAAATATAGCTTTGTAATATTTTTTGAAGTCACAAAGTATAAAAGCCTTCAACTTTGTTTTTGCTCAAGATTTTTTTTTTTTTTTGGCTCTTTCTAGCTGTTTGGGGTCCTTTGTGGTTTTACATGAATTTTAGGATTTTAAAAATTTCTAAAATAAATGCATTAGGAATTTGCTAGAAATTGTATTGCATCTCTGGTTGGGTATGGACATTTGACAATATTAGATCTTCCAATCTGTGAACACAAGATTTCTTTCCATTTATTTGTGTTTCTTTAATTTCTTTCAGCAGTGCTTTGTAGCTTTAAGTATAGAAGTCTTTCACCTCCTTTGATACATTTGTTTTTAATTTTTTTGATGCTATGGTAAATATCAAATTTTCTTCTTGGCTTATTCGTTCTAAGTGTATGTACAAAAACTAATTTACACATATTGACTTTGTATACTGAAACAGCTACATTTATTAGCTCTTATGGTATTCCACTGAAAGGGGGTTTTCTACACACAGAATTATGTAATTAGCAAACAGAGATAATTCTACTTCTTTCTTTCTTATTTAGATGACTTTTATTTCTTTTTCTTGCATGATTGCTGTGGTTGAGACTTCTACTACTATGTTGAATAGAAATAGTGAGATTAGACATACATTTATTGTTTCTGATCTTAGAGGTAAATAGTTTTTACCATTGAGAATAACTTTAGATGTGAACATATTTTGGCTTTTATTATATTGATGTAATTTCCCTCTGTTTCTACTTCATTGAATGTTTTTATTATGAAACACTTTTGAACTTTGCCAAATGCTTTTTCTGAATCAATTGAAAATATAATGTGGTTATATTCTTCATTATTTTAATGTGTATTTTACTGATTGATTTCGGTATACTGAAACATCTTTGCATTTTATAAATAAATCCCACTTGGTTATAATGAATAATCCTTTTAATGTGTTGTTAAATTTGGTTTGCTAGTGTTTGGTGAGGATTTTTGCATTAATATTTATCTAAGGATATCGATCTTTAGTATTCTTTTCTTGTGAAATCATCTAATTTAAAAAATGTTTTAATTTTGTCTTAGGTTCAGGGGTACGTGTGCAGGTTTCTTATATAGGTAAACTTGTGACTCAGGAATTTGGTGTGCAGATTATATCATCACCCAGTTACTAAGCATAACACCCAGCAGTTTCTTTTGTTTGTTTCTGAACCTCTTTCTCCTCTCACCTATCATCCTCAGGTAAGCCCCCGTGTCCGTTGTTCCCCTCTTTCTGTCCATGTGTTCTCTTTATTTAGCTCCCACTTATAAGTGAGAACCTGTGGTATTAGGTTTCCTGCTTCTGTGTTAGTTTGCTAAGGATGGTGGCCTCTAGTTCCATCCATTTTCCTGCAAAGGACCTTCCAGCTCTGAGATGCTCTCCTTGGCTTTGTCTATTCTGCTGTTAATACTTGCAAGTGTGTTATGAAATACTTGTACTGTGTTTGTCAGCTTTATCAGGTTAATTATGGAAAACAACCTGGGGATCTGGTTGGGTGAGACTGCCATGTCCGTCCTCTGTGTTTCCAGGGAAAGAGTAGGCTGCACCCCTTGGCAAATTCAGGCACACATAGGACCACTGGGCTGGGAGCTCTAGCAGGTATTGCCTGCTTGGCTATTAGGTCATACCCCCTGCCATCCTGGTGTTTCCTTGGACAACAGGACTCTCTATTCTCCAGCTGGATTTGTGTAGAAGAAAAGCTGCTGGGCTAGAAGCTCCAGCAGGCATTGCCTGCCTGGATACCAGTGGTGGAGGTGGGTGTGGTCTCTTGCTCTGTTGTCTGGGTGTTTCCTGTGTCAACAGGAAGCTACACTCTCCTGCTGAGTTCACACAGAAGTTGGGCCATTGGGTCAGAGGCTCTAGCAGGCACCTACCACCTGACTGCCAGTGGCAGGGGTGGGTGGGGTCTCTTGCTCTGACATCAGGATGTTTCCCATTACTACGAGAGACTGTGCTCTCCAGATGAGTTTACACAAAAGTGGGACTGCTGGGCCAATGGCTCTAGGTAGAGTTGCCTGTTGGTTACTAGTGGCAGGGGTGGAAGGGATGGCAGGCCAAGTTTGGGCCAAAGCAAGACAGCTGGTCTGGAAGCTGGTGCAGAGCCCTGGCTAACAAGTGGTGGTGAAGCAATGTTAGTTTTCCCGAGCACTGCAACTGCAGCCTCTATGGGGGCTGTGGCACCAGTGCTGGTCTGCTCTGGGGCCCAAGCTTTGTGGAGGTCCGCTTGGACTCAGGATTTGCCCTGCAAAATGTCCAGGTGGCTCTCTGCCTCAGTCCAAAAGTGTGGTGGGGGGCCGGGTTGATTCTCCCATTCTCTGTAGAAAGCGTGAATCCCTGGGGTCTCTCACTCACTCACCCTTTCCCATGTTGGAGAAGTTTTTCTGGCTCTGTGCTGAGCACAGACAGGCTGGTGTCCAACTTTGCTCCTCTCTCTTCTCTGTGTTCCCCTGCCGCCTTGATGGATCCTAACATAGTTTCTCAGATCTTTCCTCTCTACAACAGTGATGCACATTAGCTGTCTCTAGTCCGCCATCTCTGGCCCCCTTCCATTGTCTGATTTTGGTATCAAAGTAAGACTGGCCTCATAGAATAAATGTAAAGCATTCTATTTATTTATTTATTTATTTATTTATTTATTTACTTATTTATTTTGGTGGATGTGATGATTAATATTAAGTATCAACTTTATTGGATGGAAGAATGCAAAGTATTGTTTCTGGGTGTATCTGCCAGAAGAGATTAACATTTGAGTCAGTGGACAGGGAAAGGAAGACCCACCCTCAGGAAGACCCACTCACAGTGTGGTTGGGCACCATCCAGTTTGCCAGAGCAGCTAGGAAAAGCAGACAAAAGAAGGTGGAAGAATCTGACTTGCTGAGTCTTCCCCGTCGTCTTTCTCCCATACTGCTTCCTGCCCATGAACATCAAACTTCAAGCTCTTTAGCTTTTGGACTGTTGGACTTACACCGGTGGTTTGCCAGGGGCTCTCAAGCCTTCCACCACAGACTGAAGGGTCTACTGTCGGCTTCCCTACTTTTGAGGTTTTGGGTCTCAGACTGAGCCATTACTGGCTTCCTTGCTCCTCAACTTGCAGTCAGCCTATCATGGGACTTCACCTTGTGACCGTGTGAGTCAATTCTCCTTAGTAAACTCCCTTTTATATATACATAGATCCTGTTAGTTCTGTCCTTCTAGAGAACCCTGACTAATACAGAGGGCTTTAAATATTGGCATTAATTCTTCTTCAAATGTTTGGTAGAATTATCCCTTGTCTTGGGCTTTTCTTTGATGAGAGGTTTTTGTTTTTACCAATTAAGTCTCATTATTAATTAGGTTTGTTCAATTTTTTTTTATTTTTCATGATTGAGGATTGATATGTTGTATGTTTCTATAAATTTATCCATTTCTTCTAGGTTATCAAATTTAGCATATAATTGTCCCTAGCAGTCTCTTATAATGCTTTTTCTTTCTGTGAGATCTGGTGTAATGTTTGCTCTTTCATATCTGGTTTTTGTTGTTTAAATTTTTTCTCCTTTTTTCCCTAGTCAATTTAGATAAGGGTATGTTGATTTTGTTGATCTTTTCAAAACCAAATTTATATTTCTGTTAATTTTTTATACTTGGTTTTCTTTGCTTGCTTCGTTATTTCCTAATTTGTATCACCCTCTTACTTCTGCTTACTTTGGTTTAGTCTATTCTTATTTTTCTAGTTCCTTGAATTATAAACATAGGTTTTTGACTTTAGTTCTTTCCACTTATTATTTTTTTCTTTCCAACTTTTAAGTTCAGGGGATACATGTGCAGGTTTGTTACATGAGTAAATTGCATGTTGCTGAGGTTTGGTGAACAATTGATCACATCACCTAGGTGATGAGCTTAGCACCTGATAGGTAGATTTTTAAACTTCACCCCACCCTCCTTCTCTCCCTCTCTAATAGTCCCCAACGTCTATTGTCCTTATCTTTATGTTCAGGTGTACTCAATATTTAGTTCCCGCTTATAATGGATAACACGTGGTGTTTGGTTTCCTGTTACTGCATTAATTTAGTTAGGATAGTGGCCTCAACCTTCATCTATGTTGCTGCAAAGAACATAATTTCATTCTTTTTTATGGCTTTGTAGTATTCCATGGTGTATATGAGCTATATTATCTTTATCTAGTCCACCATTGATGGGCATCAAGGTTGATTTCATCTCTTTGCTATTGTAAATAGTGCTGCAGTAAACATTCGAGTTCATTTGTCTTTTTGGTAGAGCAATTTCTTTTTCTTTGGGTATATACCCAGTAATGGGATTGCTGGGTCAAATAGTAGTTCTGTTTTAAGTTCTTTGAGAAATCTCAAAACTGCTTTCAACAGTGGTTGAACTAATTTATATTCCCATCAACAGTGTATACACATTTCATTTTCTTTGCAACCTCGCCAACATCTGTTGTGTTTTGACATTTGATATTAATCATTCTGACTTGCATGAGATAGTATCTCAAACTATTCTAAAATTCATATGGAAACCCACAAAAAAAGTGAAATAACCAAAGCAATCTTAAGAAAAAAGAACAATGCCTGAGGCATTACCCTACCTGAATTCAAATTATACCGCAAGGTTACAGTAACAAGAACAGCATAGTACTGGGTACAAAAATGAAAACATAAACTAATGGAACAAGGTAGAGGACCTGGAAATAAAGCCATACACCTAAAATCATCTGATCTTTGGCAAAGTTGACAATAATTAATGGGGAAATGACTCCGTATTTAATAAATGATGCTGGAATAACTAGCTAGCTTTATGCAGAAGAATGAAACTGCACGCCATTTGTTACCATATACAAAAATTAATGCATGATGGATTAAAGGCTTAAATATAAGATCTAAAGCTATAAAAATTCTAGAAGAAAACATAGGAAATACCACTCCAGACATGACTCCTGGTAAATAACTTATGACTAAGTTCCCAAAAGCAATTGTAACCAAAACAAAGTTGACCAGTGGGACCTAATTAAACTAAAGAGCTGCTTCACAGCAAAATAAACTATCAACAGAGTAAACAGACAACTGGGAAGAAATATTCACAAATATTCCCTCATATGAGGGAGGTCTAATATATATAATCTATAAGGAACTTAAAAAATTCAACCAGCAAAAAACAAATAACCTCACTAAAAACGCACAAAGGACGTAAGTAGACAATTCTGGAAATAAGACATACATGTGTCCAACAAGCGTATTTAAAAAAATGCTCATCAGAACTACAATGGTATGCCATCTCATACCAGCCTTATTTTTAAATATAGGCATTTATCACTACCAACTCCTCCATTAATACTACTTTTGCTGCATCCCATAAGTGTGTTAGATTTTTATTTTCAGCTCTCATCTGTTACTTCTCTTATTATTTCTCCTATGTCCATTGTTTTTTCAATAATGTTTTGCTTAATTTTGACATATTTGTACATTTTAAAGTTTTCCTTTTGCTATTGTTCTTCTAATTTGAGTTACTTATGGTCACAAAGTATACTTAAGATGATTTCAAACTTCTTAAATTTGTTAAGCTTTGTGATGTGGTTAACGTGTAATTTTTCTTCAGGATGTTTTATGAGCACTTTAGAAGAATGTGTATTCTGCTGTAGTGGGGTAGAGTGTTCTGTATATGTCTATTGGGTCTGGTTGGTCTATAGTGTTGTTCAAATCTTCTACTTAACTGATTTTTTTTTTGGTCCGGTGAATCTATCCATTATAGAAAGTGTTGAAATTGTCTACTATTTCTGTGTTACCACTTATTTCTCCTTTCAGTGGTGTAAATGTTTGTTTTATATATTTGACTGCTTGCTGTTATGTACATATATATTTATAATCATTATATCTTCTTATTGACTTGACCTTGTATACTATATAATGACCTTCTTTGTCTAATGTGACAGTTCTTGACTTAAAGTCTATCTTTTCTAGCATAAGTATCACCACTTCTGCTCTCTTTTGGTTAGTATTTCCATGGAACATTTTTTTCCATCTTTCTATCCTCAGCCTATGTATGTTCTTATATCTAAAGCTAGTATCTTGTAGACAGCATATATTTAGATCTTATTTTTTAATTTATTCAGCCATCATGTCTTTTGAATGAAGAGTTTATTTTTTAAACAGTAATTATTAATAAGAGAAAATGTACAATTGCAATTTCCTTATTTTTTTCTCTAGATCTTGTGGTTATTTTGTCTGTCTTTTCCTCTTTTGCTGATTTGTGTTTCATTAATTTTTTTCTTAGTGACATCCTTTGATGCCTTTCCAATTTTCTCTCAGGCATTTCTATAGGTATTTTCCTATTGATTATCATGAAGATTAAATAAATCATCTTATAATTATAAATATTTATTTTAAACTGATAATAAATTGAATTACATATAAAAACTGCTTTACATCTCTCCTCTATTTTATGTTTTGATGCTACAAATTACATCTTTCTAATATTTGTATCATTAATATACATTTATATTTAGTTATTCTTATGCTTTTATCCTTTATACTTGAATTACAAGTGTTTTATGCATCATTATTGTAGACGTATAGAAAATTGTATTTGTATGTATATTTACTTTTGCCAGAGACCCGTATATTATTGTATGCTTTCATTTTACTGTCTATCATTCTTTGATGCTTCAAGTTGAAGCACTCTTTTTAGCTATTCTTATAAGGCAATTCTAGTGGGGATGAACTCCCTCAACTTTTGGAATGTATTTATTTCTCCTTTATTTTTGAAAGTTTTACAAGATAAAGTGTTCTTGGTTTAAAGTATTTTTTTCTTTTAGTACTTTAAGGATATTACCACACATTCCACTTATGGAAGCTCCTTTGTACCTGACAAGTCACTTTTCTATTGCTACTGACAAAATTCTTAGTTTGGTAATAAATCTGTTTGACAGCTTGATTATAATAGGTCTTGTTGTGAGCATCTTTGATTTCACTTTAGTCTCAGTCCTTTGAGGTTCTTGAATTCATGTTCACATTTCCTTCCTCAGATTTGGAAAGTTTTTGGCCATTATTTCTTCAAATAAGCTCTTTGCCTCATTCTCTCCCTCTTTTTTTTTTTCCTCCTGAGGCTCTTGCTGGTGTCCCATAAAATCCTTAGCCTTCTTTCACTTTCCTTTGTTCTTTTTTCATTTTGTTCCTCTGAGTCGATCATTTCAAATGATCTGACTTTGAACTTTCTAATTCTTTCTTTTGCTTGGAAGTCTGCTGTTGATTCCTTCTAGTGAATTTATAAATTTAGTTATTGTATCCTTGGGTGCCAGAATTTCTGTTTGATTTTATTTTTAATATAGTTTCTATGTCCTAGTTGATGCCCTCATTGTGTTTTCGTTGTTTTCCTGGTTCGATTTAGTTGTCTATCTGTATTCTTTTCTAGTACATTGAGCTTCTTTGAGTTGATTATTTTGAATTCTTTGTCAAATAATTCATAGATCTATGCTTCCTTGAGATGGGCTTTTAGAGATTCGTATTTTTTCCTTTGGGCCATGTTTTTCTGTTTCTTCACATGCTTTGTCATTTTTTGGATATGATTTGCGTATTTGAAAACAAACAAAAAGCAACCTCTTTTAATCTTTGTATACTGATTTTGTACAGGGGGAAGACTTTCTTCAATCAGACTGCCTAGAGAGATTGTTGGCCTTACAAACCTTGTATAGAAGTACATCTTCTCTGGGCTTCTGTGTGTAATTTACCACTTCGAGAGGTTTTGTAGTTTCTTCTCAGGAACTTGTATTCTCTTATATTATTTACTATCTATTAAACTACAGGTTTTCCAGTACTGCAATAAGTAACTGAGCTTTCTTTTGCCTTCTGTGACCCCAAGGCATCCAAGGTAACTCACTTCTGAGTTAAAGTATTTATACACAAAAATAATGAGCCCCACTTTAGGTCATGTTGAGTTTGATATGATTATGGTTATTCACGTGTAGGTATACACTTTTCATTTTAGAGATATAACAAGGAGATGAATCCATCTGAAGATAAAAATAGCTTCAAATCAGAAAAATTTCTTCATTTCATTATTTGATAATTGTTCAGTCTCTGATTGTTTCCATTCTTTTGTTGGAATGCGATAATGGAATTCTTTTATTTTATCCATAAATGATAGATCTCTTGGATTTATCTTTTATTGCTGCTGTTTTAAAAATAACATATTCAATATTTTCATCCTTTCTCTACATTTTTAATTTCTTCAAGTTATCTTATAAATAACAAATGTTATCTTTAAGCCTATATTTTACATCAGTCAGAACACATTTTTCTTTTATTTGTATTAAATAATATTTCATATTCTGGTTTTTTATTTTTAATAGAAAAGTGCTCTGGTTTTATGGACACAAAATTTTCTCAATGTTTAGGCCATTTGCTCTCCTGATTCTCAGACATTAGGACGTGGACTGGAGCTACACTATTAGCGTTCCTGGGTCTACAGTTTTCCAACTGCATATGGTGGAACTGCTCAGTTTATATGATCACATGAGTCAATTCCTTCTTATATAACATGCTGAAGAGGATCTAGTTTGATGCACTAAGAAGGACACAACATCAGTTTGAAAAAATTTCTATTAGAGAAATACAAATTCTGCTACCATTGGAACAAGAAGCAAACATCAAATTTATGGTGAAGCTTGAGTGGAAAAATAGTGCAATCATTGACAAAAGTTCACAAAAAGTTTATTAATAAAATGCCACAATAAACCAGCAGTTTACAAATGGATAACTCATTTTAAGAAGTAAAAAGATGATTTTTGACATGAAGCCCACTGTGGCAGACAGTCCACATCAATTTGTGAGAAAAAATTAAAATAGTTCCTGCCTTTTAGTCCGTTCTGGCATTGCTCTGAAGAAATACCTGTGGCTGAGTAATTTATTTTAAAAAGAGTTTTATTTTGGTTTATAGATCTGTAGAGTAAACAGGAAGCATGGACTTCTTTTTGTTTCTAACCTTAAAAAACAATTAAAAAGCACCCATTTTTCTTCAGTTCATAATGTAAAAAAGGCTGCATTGATGTTGCTAAATTCTCTGAACCTTCCATTTTTTAGGAATAAACTAAATGGCTGGTATCGTCACGTATAAAAGTGTCTTGAACTTAGTTAAACTTATGTTGTGAAAAAAGTTTATACTTTTAATTTTTATCTTTTAATTATATGTTTATGAACTTTTTGAAGTTTCCTCATGTGAGTGTGTGTATATGATATTCGTGTGTGTGTGTGTGCGTGCGTGTGTGCGTGTATGTGCCATTAAATCTGTTTCTCTGGAAAACCCTGAGTAACACATCTGGCTTAGCAATTATTCCTTTCATCGATTATGCCTTAGATATTTCATCTAAAAAGTGTTTGCTATACCCAAGGTCATCTAGATTTTTTTCTACGTTATATTCCAGGAGTTTTATAGTTTTAGAGTTTACGTGTTCGTTTATGATTCATTTCGAGATGTTTGCAAAATGTGTAAAATTAGCATATGTATATACATATATTTTTTGCATATAAATTTCTAGTTGTTCCAGAACCATTTGCTAAAATGGCTACCTTTGCTTCTTTGTATTACCTTTGCTTCTTTATCAAAGATCAGTTGGCTAAATTAATGTGGGTCTAGTTCTGAAATCTTCATTCTGTAGCAATGATAGATTTGACTATTCTTTTGCCAAACCACACTGTCTTGATTACTGTAGCTTTATAGTAATTCTTTAAGTTGGATAGTATCAGCCCTCCACCTTTGTTCTTCTTACTTTTTTAATGCATTGACTATTCTGGGTCTTTTGACTCTACATGTAAACTTGAAGATGAGCTTGTCAATATTCATAAAATAACTTGCTAGGATTCTGGTTGGTATTGTGTTGAATCTGTGAATTAACTCAGGAAGAAAAGACATCTAGCCAATATTGAGCTTTCTTACTCAAAAATATGGAATACGTCTTATTTAATTCTCTAATTTTTTTATCAGAATTTTATAATTTTTTATATGTATCTTGTGCATATACTTTAAGATCTGTATGTATTTTATTTGGAGAGGTGCTAATGTAAATGGTATGATATTTTTAATTTCGAGTTTCAATTGTTATTTGCTGGTATATATGGAAGTGATTGATTTTTATATATTAGTTTAGTATCCTGCAAACTTGCTAAAATCATTTTATTGGTTAAGGAGGTTTTTTGTTGATTCTTTTGAATTTTCTGCATACATAATCATGCTATCTGTAAAGAAGGCAGCTCTATTTCTTACTTCTTGATCCACATAATTTTTATTTCCTTTTCTTTTTTCATTGTATTAAATACAACTTCCTGTATAATATTGAAAAAAGTGAATGATTGCAGTACTTTTGATGACTCTTTTGCTCTATTTTATGATTATGCTCCAGATTCATCTTTTAAATATTCTGTTTCAGTTTATGTGTCAGTCACCTCTACTAAAACTCCTGATCTCTTTTAGTTGGAAGTGGTATTTAGACACCACAATTTCAACATTGCCATTGGGTTACTAGGCCTTTTCAGCACATAGCAAATAGTTAATCCTTTTTTAAAGAAATATGCTGCAATTTTATTCTAATATTCTTATTCAAACTTAGAATTATGTGGGTTCAATTAATACATCCTAAATTGATGCTTTCATTTTATAATAAAGCACTAGTACAGTAAATCATGCAGAGCAAATGCATAGGTAAATTGGAATACAACTTTATGCAAATAAAGAAATGTAGCTTTTTTGTGAAGTAGAATAAAATATGTGAGAGAGTAGATTTTGAAAAGTAGATAATAAATTTCATCGAGTTAGAGTTGTCAATAAGATACACACTTTGAGACCTCTCTTAACAGCGGAATTATGTAGTCATTAGAACAAAGATGCTACAAACAGAGACATATATAGGGCTGAAAATATCCCTGAAGCTTTGTAGAGTAATAGAAAAGAGGGCAAAAGGTGAGTTTCTGTTAGTTTGGACTATTTTATGATTTGAAATTTGTAAATAAATAAAAGAGAACCAACCATAAAGATTAAAGCTGGCAAAAAGGAGGTATACATCAGGAGCTTGTAGTGTCATGGAAATATAAAAATATACAAAATGTAACAAGTCACACATTTTCTATACATAATTATTAATCTAAATACTAATTTCTCCTAAAATTAAAGCTACTTTTACTTTTCTCACTTATAAGAAGCAAATTTTCCTTCAGTCTTCCAAATGCTAAAATATAATAATGTTGAAAATTTCTGAGTTGCACAGGTAGTATTTGCTAAATTTAGTTACTTTCGGTCAGTTTAAACAGGTGGTGTAATTCTCTATCATTACCTCTCAGCTTTCATGTATTCTTTATTCTTTCAATTAAAAACAAGAAAGCATGTGAATTTACATTCAAAAATAAGGCAAAATAAATTGATAAAAATAAAAATGTCATTTAGTTAATAAAAATTACCATAAAATATTTATTTTAGTGATATGTTTAGATAAGAATATCATACTATAGCTTCCTCAAATGTATACAATATTTGAAAAAAAAGCTTTCTGTAAATCTGTCATTGATAAGTTGACTTAATTTCCTACCAATATAAAAATTTTCCCCAATCACTATTTAAAAATTAGGTCATTGCTTTGCAAATTATTCTGATGACAGTTATTTTCGTTCTTTGTGCTAAATGTAGCAGTTACCTGAACACTTTTTCTTCTGTTTAGTTTTTTTAAAGTGTTTGTTAAACAAATACAATACCAATGTGTCCACTCCCTTCCCTCAACAGATGGTCATCAGCAGATGGCACAGATGATTGTTCATATTTTTTCCAGAACCGAATCAAGAAAAAAAAATCCAGCTGTGTGCATTTGTTAGCAATAAACCCAAATTTAACCCATTAACAACATTTAAGAGTCTCTTTGAATTTAACTCCTCTTCTATTATCCTAAGAAACATACTTATTTGCAGTCTCCTCTTAATCAGTTCAGCAAGTTTCTTGTTAGTTTCATTCTTAGCAATCTATGACTTCTCTTTGATAATTTTAAATATTTCCACTTTTAAAAATTGACATAGTTTTAACTGAAAAAAAAAAAAAAACTACAAAAAAGACCCCAGTACTTTGGAATATACAATTAAACTTTCAACTTTTTCCCTCTTTTTTTTTTCTCTTTCTTTTTTTCTTTCTTTTTTTTTTTTTTTTTTTTTTTGGTTTATTTAAAGTTCTGGGATACAAGTGCAGAACGTTCAGGTTTGTTACATAGGTATACATGTGCCATGGTGATTTGCTGCACCCATCAACCCATCGTCTACGTCTTAAGCCCTGCATGAATTAGGTGTTTGTCCTAATGCTCTCCATTCCCTTATCCCCCACACCCCGAGAGGCCCCAGTGTGTGATGTTCGCCTCCCTGTGTCCATGTGTTCTCATTGTTCAACTCCCACTTATGAATGAGAACATGCGGTGTTTTGTTTTCTGTTCCTGTATTAGTTTGCTGAGAACGTGGCTTCCAGCTTCATCCATGTCCCTAAAAACGACATGAACTCATTATTTTTAATGGCTGCATAGTATTCCATGGTACATATGTGCCACATTTTCTTTATCCAGTCTACCTTTGATGGGCATTTGGGTTGGTTCCAAGTCTTTGCTACCACAAACAGTGCTTCAATACTGTATCTTTATAGTAGAATGACTTATAATCCTTTGGGTATATACCCAGTAATGGGATTGCTGGGTCGGATGGTATTTCTGTTCCTAGATCCTTGAGGAATCATCACACTGTCTTCTACAATGGTTCAACTAATTTGCACTCCCACCAATAGTGTAAAAGCATTCCTATTTCTCCACATCTTCACCAGCATCTGTTGTTTTCTGACTTTTTAATAATAACCATTCTAACTGATGTGAGATGGTATCTTATTGTGGTTTTGATGTGCATTTCTTTAACGAGCAGTGATGATGAGCTTTTTTTTCATGTTTGTTGGCCGCATAATGTCTTCTTTTGAGAAGTGTCTCTTCATATCCTTTGCCCACTTTTTAATGGCGTTGTTTGTTTTTTCTTGTAAATTTGTTATGTTCCTTGTAGATTCTGGATATTAGACCTTTGTCAGTTGGGTGGCTTGCAAAAATTTTCTCCCATTCTGTAGGTTTCCTGTTAACTTTGATGACAGTTTCTTTCACTGTGCAGAAGCTCTTTAGTTTAATTAGATCCCATTTGTCAATTTTGGCTTTTGTTGCAATTCCTTTTGGTGTTTTCATCATGAAGTCTTTGCCTATGCCTATGTCCTGAATTTTATTGCCTAGACCCTTCCTCTAGGGTTTTTATGGTTTTAGGTTTTACTTTTTTCAACACTTTATTACAAAATACAATTCATGTTGGATGATTTTGCCCAAATGTATACTAATATAAGTGTTCCAAGCATGTTTACAGTAAGCTAGGCTAAGCTATGATGTTCAATAGGTTAGGTGTACCACATGAATTTTTGGCTTATATTTTCACCGTAACCCCATAATAAGTAAATGAGTATCTCTATAATATTGAAATAATGAAACTCTATAGGATGAAAATAGAAAACATTTATATATATATATTAAATTTTATTATTATACTTTAGGTTTTAGGGTACATGTGCACAATGTGCAGGTTTGTTACATATGTATCCATGTGCCATTTTGGTTTGCTGCACCCATTAATTCGTCATTTAGCATTAGGTATATCTCCTAATGCTGTCCCTCCCCACTCCCCCCACCCCACAACAGTCCCTGGAGTGTGATGTTCCCCTTCCTGTTTCCATGAGTTCTCATTGTTCAGTTCCCACCTATGAGTGAGAACATGCGGTGTTTGGTTTTTTGTCCTTGCGATAGTTTACTGAGAATGATGTTTTCCAGTTTCATCCATGTCCCTACAAAGGACATGAACTCATCATTTTTTATGGCTGCATAGTATTCCATGGTGTATATGTGCCACATTTTCTTAATCCAGTCTATCGTTGTTGGACATTTGGGTCGGTTCCAAGTCTTTGCTATTGTGAATAGTGCCGCAATAAACATACGTGTGCATGTGTCTTTATAGCAGCATGATTTATAGTCCTTTGGGTATATACCCAGTAATGGGATGGCTGGGTCAAATGGTATTTCTAGTTTTAGATCCCTGAGGAATCGCCACACTGACTTCCACAATGGTTGAACTAGTTTACAGTCCCACCAACAGTGTAAAAGTGTTCCTATTTCTCCACATCCTCTCCAGCACCTGTTGTTTCCTGACTTTTTAATGATGGCCATTCTAACTGGTGTGAGATGGTATCTCATTGTGGTTTTGATTTGCATTTCTCTGATGGCCAGTGATGATGAGCATTTCTTCATGTGTTTTTTGGCTGCATAAATGTCTTCTTTTGAGAAGTGTCTGTTCATGTCCTTTTATCTTAATGTTCATTCAAATTCATTCAGTGCAGCTAGTTTATGGTTCCTTAGATAAAAATTTAGGTAGGTCTCATAATTTTTCAGTCTCTCTCAAATAACATAATAGCTCCTACACTGTTGTTTTAAATATCCACTTTATTCTAATAGTGAAGATTTCAAGCTTCATTTATAAAAACAATTTATTATCTCCCAACTTGGCCATGCTTCAAGCCACACAACTTTCAGTGAAAGAAGAGGGCATGATTGGCTTCTTTTTTACATTTTCCTCTTTATGTTTTTACCTCTACTTATCCCCCATCTGGACTAACTCTAGTTCCTGTAGGAATCTAGGTAGGAGAGGGAAGATCAGGAAATAAATACTTGACTAATATTGTTTTGATTTGTAATTAGTAGTTTAAGGGTTTGAGGCATGTTCTAATTGATTCTTTCAGAGTGCTTCCTTACAATTTCCTTAGAGATTTCTTCCTGCAGACATCTGATTGAAGTAGCTTTGATAAAGACAAAGCTGTCCTAATTGTGTGTGCCTCCACTTCAGCATCACTACCTACCAACATTTCTGTAGTATGTCCAGATTGGCATCACTCCTGGGAAGAAACACTTTGGTTCAGGTACTTTAAAATAATTTCAAGCCAAGGGGATCCTGAGTAGACTAAATTTAGTCCAAAATAAGTGTCTAACTGTGGTTAAGAAAATGCAGACTAAAGTAGTGTCTTATGAACATATATATTTCCCCCTTTCTTTTATTCTTTGTGTGTGTGTGTGATGGAGTTTCACTGTTTTTGCGCAGGTTGGAGTGCAATGGCACAATTTTGGCTCACTGAAACCTCTGCCTCCTGGGTTCAACCAATACTACTGCCTCAGCCTCCCGAGTAGCTGAGATTACAGGCGCCCATGACCATGCCTGGCTAATTTTTTGTATTTTTAGTAGAGAAGGCATTTCACCATGTTGGCCAGGCTGGTCTCGAACTCCTGACCTCAGGTGATCTTCCGGCCTCCACCTCCCAAAATGCTTGGATTATGGGCATGAGCCACCACACCCAGCCCCCTCTTTCTATATCTATAAAGCTTCAAGTGCATTCTTTCTCAGTCCCTGAAAATTTTAATTATCTGGACACATTTGGTTGTGAAAACTGTTTTAGTCTGGTAATGAATAAGTCTTTGGTCCTAAAAGGTAGTATCACATGGTAATTTTATACCAAGGATTCTCTAGTTTGTTTGCAAGCACTCACATCTCAGTGTCAATGTTTATTAACTCTATGACTTTCAGAAAGTCCTTAACATACCTATATCTCAATTTTCTCATTTGTAAAATGAGAAGAATAATAGCACTCACATCACAAGATCTTGTTTAAGTGTTTGTAATTTTCATAGTACAAGGCTTGCATTGAATACTGTCATAGAGGTGACTGTTAATAATACTTGAAAAACCTAAAATATCTCTTTATTCCCATTTGGGCTAATTCAAATCCGGATCCTTAATTGGAAAGGTATGGGACTGCCTTGATAGCTTAATTTACATTCCCATGTATTCTATTTCTTTCTCTTATTCTAGTATATGGCTGTGGTTTTTCCCATGTTCTTGAATCATGATGAAAAAGAAGTAAGCAAATTGAAATATCCTACCTGCCTGTCTCTGGCACTAGCATGTGCCTATTTTGCTCTTTTTAAAACTATATAAATAACTGTATTCCCTTGATATTTCTTCACCGATTGCTTAAGAAAATGAGGCTTCATTGATTATTTGAGTGTTTATTGGTTACATCATTTTGGAAAGAATTTAATTACATCAGAAAGTTAAAATTCTGTGACCTTTAAATTTCATTTCTAAATGTCTAACCTAGAGAAACTCTCATACATGTACAAAGAGCCTAATATGAGAATACTTTATTGAAGCACTTTCAGTAATAATAAAAAAGTAGGAACTACCTAACTAGACTTCATTTGACATTTAAGCTAGATTATTCACAGATGTTACTCGAATTTTCAATATAGCTGGTCAAAATTTATCCACTAATCTTTACATACCTTCTTTCTATAGTTCTATACTATTTTATTTGGAAACATTAACCTCTTCAAGTTGTAATCACTTTTCCACACCTGCCTTAGTTACGCAGAATGTGTCTGTAATTTTTTTTTTTTTTTCTTTTAAGATGGAGTTTTACTCTTGTCACCCAGGCTGGAGTGCAATGGCCCAATCTCAGCTCATTACAACCTCCACCTCCTGGGTTGAAGTGATTCTCCTGCCTCAGCCTCCTGAGTAGCTGGGAGTACGGGCACCTGCCACCACGCCCAGCTAATTTTTGTAATTTTAGTAGAGATGGGCTTTCACCATGTTGGCCAGGCTGATCTTGAACTCTCAGCCTCAGGTGATCGCCTGCCTCAGCCTTGTGTCTGTAATTTTTAAGGGAGCATGGAAATCCAACTAACTAGTTTTAAAGGCCACAATATTTAATAATAATCATTTCATGTGACTACTACAACAGAAATTTCTGGATTAGTGTGTCCAATAGAAAATTTAAATCATATTATCCTTTCCCATATATACACAACATTAAAAGTATTTAATACCTTCTTAATGATTTCAACATGGCAATGAGGTAAGGTCCTATATGTTTGGGCTCAAGACTATATTTTTTATTCTTATATAACATAATGCCTATATTATTTTCTGATTAGATCAATAGTTTTTCATGTCATAACCTAAAAATATTTTTATATGACAAAGTCAGCATCTGCATATTCTTTCATAAATTACCCACTTACGCACCTTATATACATACAAGCAAACTTAATATAGTCTATACCTACATAAATTTTATGTCAGTGTTTAAATATTACTTATTTAGGGAAGTCTCCCTTGGTGACATACATCAACCACAAGCTCTCATTGCAAACTACAATCTGTTTCATAGCTATCATTACAACTACAATTGGATAATTATGTTTCAATTACTTTGTTTTATATCTGTTTCTCCCACTAGACCATGCACATATTGTTAAATAAAAGGATGAATGATTCCAAGCATGAATGATTGAATGGATGGAAATCAGGCCAACCTAAATTAGAATTTCTAATTAATGTCAATAAGCCACAGATTTTTTTTTTTTGAAAAACTAGACTAATACAATGTATTTTACAGGGTAGCAAGGATTAAAGTAAATTATATACAGTAAAGTACATGAAGAATACATACTACATTTGATAAATCCCCATCATCTATCAGTATTAATGTTCTTTTCCCTATTTAGAACTCATTAAATGTCAAAAAAGGAACAGTAAATTTCTAAGAAAGGGCAATATGTGAGATTAAGTAATTTCAAAGCTCTCTTACTACGAGCATTTAAAAATGCTTCAAAAAATTCATTAAATGACTAGATAATTTACAAAGACACTAATTAAAATTTTTGGAGGTCAAAATTAAAATAAAAAAAAAAGGTTACACTGATTATTTCATGGTGCAGGTTGTTAGTTTTAGAAATCTAGAACCTGACATTTTAATACCTTACTGGGGACAGGAATTGAGACTTTGAACATAAGAAGTCAGTGGTGAGAACTAAGACACCTACCAATATTCAGCATCTTTGAAAGTCTTCATAATAAGGTTTGGCTAGAAAATAAAAGAATCAGCAGAGAGAGAAAATAAAAAATATGAAAGGAGAGTCAAACTTTGTAAGACATTTAAAGAGATTTATTCTTAGACAAATATGAGTGACCACTGCCTGAGAACATGTGCCCAAGATGGTTAGGCTACAGCTTGGTTTTACACAACTTAGGGAGACATAAAACACCAATGGATACATGTAAGGTGCACATTAGTTTGGTCCAGAAAGATGGGAAACTGGATGCTGGGGTGAGGTGAGGTGGGGTGGGTTGTAGGGGATAGTATTCCAAGTCTTAGTTGAATTCAAATGTTTTATGGTTGGCAATTGGTTGAAAGAGTTTATCTATAGACCTGGAATCAATAGAAGGGAATTTCTCCGTTATAATAAAGGGTTGTAGGGACAAAGGTTCTTATTATGCAGGTGAAGCCTCCAGGTAGCAGGCTTCCAAGAGAATGGAATGTAAATGTTTCCTATCAGACTTAAAAAGGTGCCAGACTGTTAATTTTTTCCTACTTCAGGAAAAAGACCTGGGAAGGGGGTTCTCTACAGAGTGTAGTTTTTCTCCACAAGAAACAGCTTTACAGGGACGTTTCAAAATATATCAAATAAATATATTTTGGAATAAAATGCTTTGATTTCTTTCAGGGCTTGATATCTGTTGTGTTGCTCTTATTGCTACAAAGAGTCTGCTTTGTCAGTCTTAAGGACTCTGTCTTAATGCTAATGTTGGTCAGTTGTGCCTGAATTCTAAAAGGAGGAGGATATAATGAGGTGTGCCAGATTTCCCATTCCCATATGGCCTGAGCTACTTTCAGGTTTGCTTTGGAATATCCTTGGGTGAGAGGAGGGATCCATTCAGTTGATTGGGGAGCTTATAATTTTATTTTTGGTTTACAAATTGACTACCAAAAAAAAAAAACTATCATCTGAGAGGAAGGAGAAGAAACATTTTTTTTTTCCAGGATGAGGTCCTAAATAATGAGTTCACAATCTAAAATTATAAAATACAAAAGGAAAAAATCAACACTGGGTTAGAGTTAGCACATATTTCACATAAATTAACGGATAGTATACAAGCATTTATTTAACGATGTTAATCATATAGGAAAGCTTTTAGCAATATTCATAAATGGAACAGAGACAAAACAAAGCAATGGTAAGAAGTAAAAAACAAAAATACTATAAAATACATTCCCTTATACCCATAGCCAGTCAGTTTATTACATGGCTAGGTAAAATTAAGTTTCCACATGGAAATAAGGTAATTAATATAGATTTTAGTGCTGGAAATGGGGTGCTGCTATAATGGACAACTAAAACTGTACATGTGCCTGTGGAATTGGGCAATGGTTGGAGGCTGGAAGAATTTTAAGAAGCATGTAGAAAAGTATTATCTTGAACTTACTGTGAATAGAAATATGGATGTTGACAACTCTTCCAATGAGGTCTCAGAAGGAAGTGAGGAGCATGGTAGATAAAATATGTTATCTTCTTTTAGGGAACACCTACACGTTTATAGAGACTTTTGGTAGAAATATTGACATTAAAGTTGCTGCTGGCATGTGCTTAGAAAGAAATTGGGAACTTGTTACTGAAAACCTGAGGATAGGGACTCATATTAAATAGTGGCAGAACATTGTACTGAATTACATCCTACAGTTATATGGAAAGCAGAACTTGTATATAATGAACTTAGATATGTATCTTAGGCTATTGTCTAAGAAATATGTTGAAGATTCTTATGGTCTAATTTTGATGCTTATGAAAATGCAAGAGGAAAGATATTGATTGAGAGATCTCTTATACCAAAAGGACAGGGAAGTTAATGATTTGAATAATTTGTAGCCTATCCAGATTGCAAAAGAACTTAGAATTAGTACACTAATGATCACAAATGTATGTTTCGGACAGAAAGCCTAGGGTGTGGCTGAAAAACCTTTTGCTCATGGCCTTAAAAGCATCCGGGTTCAATTATGCTGAAGGTACTTTGAAGAAGTTAGATGTCTGATTCGTGTCCTCCTTTCGTCATCACAGAGGAGGATTAGATATGGGATAATGGGATCATCCATCATCACACAGGAATAGATATGGGATTAATGGGATTAAGTAGAAAAGATCTGGAGAGGAGCATTCCATTTAGAGGAGATGAATGAAGTGAATCTGTCACAAAAACAGGAGATCAATGATGTTCTTAAGATTTTTTTTGCTGGCAGAAACATGGCCAGCTTGAATCCAAAAGGGGGAAGAGAGAATACAAAATAGAAAAGAATATTGGTTCCCAAGACAAGCAATAGACTGATGAAACTACTCAATTGCAAACATATGCTACTTTTAATGAAAAAGAAAGTCAAGGATGAAGCTAAGAGCCCAGAAAGTAGAGTCTTAAGCTATACAGGATTACTCCTAGACCTTGAATGCAAATGAAGTTTACCTGGCTGGATTTTGAAATTGTTTGAGATAGATGACTTTGTTTTACTTTTTTTTTTTTTGAGACAGAGTCTGGTTCTCTTGCCCAGGCTGGAGTGCAGTGGCGCAATCTCAGCTCACTGCAAGCTCCGCCTCCTGGGTTTACATCATTCTCCTGCCTCAGCCTCCCAAGTAGCTGGGACTACAGGCACCCGCCACCATGCCCGGCTAATTTTTTGTATTTTTGGTAGAGACGAGGTTTCACTGTGTTAGTCAGGTTGGTCTCGATCTCCTGACCTTGTGATCCTCCCGGCTCGGCCTACCGAAGTGCTAGGATTACAGGCGTGAGCCACCACGCCCAGCCTTAGATGACTTTTTTTTAGTCCTCATGTTTTCTCCTTTTTGTGAACTGTAATATCTATAATTATGCCTGTACCTGTCCCACCATTATATTTTTGGAGCAGATAACTTGTGTTCTAATCTCTCAGATACACAGGTGAAGAGTGATTTGGGCAAAAGATGGATTATTTCCAGAGCCTCATTCACATCTGATTTAGGTAATAATATTTGAGATATTTGAACTAATGAGATATTTGTCATTCATTTTATAATGTAGTGTGATGAGCTCTTTGGGGACCTTGGGGTGGGGTGAATGTATTTGCATGTAGAATAAACAAATATTTAGAGGGACTAAAAGGTGAACCTTGGCAGAAAGAACAATAGGCCACTAAGGATGTTCTTGCCCTAATCCTTGCAACAATTAAATATGTTATGTTATATAAAAATGGGGGATTAAGTTTGCAGATAGAATTAGGGTTTGCAATCATTTTACCTTAAAATATAGAGATTATACTGATTTATTCTGTTGGGTCCCATTTTCTGTCTGCAGAATTTTCATTATATGAGTGATAGTTCTGTTCATGTCCTCTTGATGTGCGGGATCATCATTCTGACATTTGAATCAAATTATAAGAAAAAAACACAAAATTAGTCTTTGGGAGATGATCACAAAACAGTTGGTGTTGCAGGTAAGATGTCTATACTATGTCCAGTACCACTAGCAGTCTTTCTTTCCTTGCTTTGTTTTACTAGCTGATTTTGCTGCCTGCTTGCAAGCATGCACTTTGAGCTGCTGCCTTCTAGCCAAGCCTGCCCTTTGAGCTGTGTTGCTTTATGTTGCATTTGTTAAACCCAAGGGAGGTTCTGTTACATATTTAACAAACTTAAGCTAGATGTTTCTATAACTGACTTTTAGAAAAAGAAATACTACACTGAAGCACTCCTAAAAATGCCCTGGATTGCAATTCCTAGTTTGGATCTCTCTGGATATCTCAAAACAAATCATATATCTTGATTCCAGCAAAAGCCATGACTAAGGGTAAGTTCAGGTGAGCAACCTTTACCCTATGACCACTGGTTTTATGTCTCAGTCAGTTTTGGTCTTTATCTTCCAGAGCACTCAGAGGAAATACTAATAACATGGGCAACATACAAACCCATTTAGTGGTCACCCATGTAGAGAAGGAACATTTAACATGTGGCCTTCTGAGTTGCACTCTGAAAAATAGATGGCTCACTTTCTGACCCTACAAAATGCCTTTGCTGCTGTTACTGCTACAAATCATCCTGATCATCAAGATAATAGGGAAAAACAAAACAGCAGCCCTGTGGTAGAACCACGTGGCTAATTCAAACATTGTCATGTTGCAGGCCCCTAACATGGTGATGCTGATTTGAGATGCACTGGAGGAAAAAACTCTTAAATATGAATAGAATAGAAAACAACCCTACATCCCAAAATATATCCAATAACAACTTTAAAAAAATAGAAAAGAAAAAGAAAGATAGAAGGAAGGAAGGTGCCTCCATGGTAAGATTAGTGCTTTTATAAAAAGGAAAGTGAGAATTTGGTTAGTTAGGAAACACAGCTAGAAAATATTGCCTGCTGTCAGCTCACAGCCAGTCTATCTCCAGGAATTGCCCTCAGACTAAAGCCTCTCTCTACTCTCCACCATGTGAAGACACAGTAAGAAAAGCTATCCACAAACCACAAAGCAGGTCCTCACCAGACACTGGATCTGCCAGCAACTTGATCCTGGACTTCCCAGCTTCCAGAGCTGTGAGAAATAAATTTCTATTATTTAAGCCGTCCCACGAAATGTAAACAAGGTAACTGTATCAGTTTCCTGAGGTTGCTGTAACCACATTGTCACAAACAGAATGACTTAAAACAACAGAAATTAATTTTCTCATGATTCTAGAAGCTAAAGTCAGAATTTAGGGTGTCAGCAGGGCCACCCTGTCTTTAGAGGCTCCAGGGAAGATCCTTTGATCTTTTCTTGTCTCTTCTAGCTTGTGGTTGCCCACAATCCTTGATGTTCCTCAGTTTATAGAGGCATTACTCTAATCTCTGCCTCTGTATTCACAAGGCTATGCCATCTCTGCTGTTTGTCTATGTGTCCGTATCCAAATTCACCTTTTCTTAAAGACAGAAGTTATTAGATTGGGGCCCACCATAATCCACTATGATCCCATGTTAACTTGATTACATCTGAAAAGACTCTATTTGCAAATGAAGTCACATTTACAAATATAAGAAGTTAGGAATTGAATGTGTCTTTGTGGGAGACACAATTCTATCCACCACAAGTATGGGTCATAGTTTTAGGGGAATAATATATATGTGTGCCTCATATATATGTGCCTCACCTGACTATTGAAATTATTGTGTTGGTCATAGCACTTATTTCCCTAGCATATCCCAAAGCAGACATGAACACTTTAAATAAATGAGAAATAAATTAAAATTAAATCTTTGGCACTTACACGTTGGCTTGACAAAATGGGACACATGGACCTTTCCATTCTCAGTTAAAATATTGAGTATAGCCCCATTTAAATTAAAACAAAATCTTTAAGATTTGAAATCCATTATACAAGACCGATTTACAGAAAGAGTGATTATCTTCACTTTCCCTCTATTTAACAGTGCAGTTCGACCTGTTATTAAACCTAGAAGTATAAATGGCACCTCAAAATGGAGCACTGAAACCTTAATACTGTGGTGCTACCCATTGACCATAATGCTCAATTTTATTGAAATTACTCATTTTATTTAATCAGAAAGTGGTAAATATTTTGCTATTAAATATTTGACTATGTTTGTTCAGTGCTTAGTTTAACAGTAGCATTTTTTCTTCACCTCCAAAGGGACACAATATATTTTAATCCAGCTATGCATGGGACACTTCAACAACCTTGACATCATGCATAGTATTTGCAGGCAAGGTCTTAACCACATTTAACTTTCACAATGAGCACAAATATGATGTCAACTAATGTCCTCTTTTGAGGAGAATTGTTTGACATACTAATGGATCATTGCCCGGCACATAATTCATGGCCACACCACTCTAGTTAAATTCCTAAAAATTTCTGGGAAAATCCAGGGCTGCTCCATCCCTGACACTGTCAAGAAACAGCCCCTGACATTGACTGCACCTACAACATTCATACAAGTGTGACGTTTTAGTTCTTTTTGAGTTGCAGAGGCAGCATACTCCTCACTGACAAGTTTAACTTATACTCATTTTCTGTTACTCACAAATTGGCACAACTTTAATGGGGCCCCTCCAGCAGAAGACTATAAAATCTGTTCAAACTGCAATACAAGAAAGTACTACCAGAAGTGCCACCAGAGACGTCTTTCCTTTAGAGGCTTTGGACACTTCGCCTCATGCATGGTGGAGTTTCAGGTCCCACTACGGTGTCCACAAGTAGCCATTTGCTTCTGATAGAAGAAACTGCCCTCCTCAGGCCCATTTTATATCTTACTTGGAATGACAGCTGAAGGACACATTCTGAGCTACCCTGAAGTCAGAGTCTCTTATAAGCCTCTGACCTCTGTACGAAGGTGCCCTTTATCCTTCGGATTATGGAAACAGTACCTTACATGCTAGGCATGGCTACAGAATAGAGCCAAAACTGGGCCCTCTTGCATATCTCACAACCCTGTCTTCAGTCTCTTGCCAGTCCCAGTATGGGGAAAGTCATCCTTCACCCAGTGCCTTGTCACCTGGGGAGTCATTGGAAATCAACTGCATAAAGATCAGAGGAAGTTCATATACTTTGTAGATGGCATTGCCATAATTTAACGTGATGAAGCTCAGGTGATAGTTTCTGCTTTTTCATCTCTTAAGCAGGACACCTCTAGTTAAGGACAGGACTCGGGGTGAACACTATTAGCCAGACATTGAGTAGACATCTTGGCAATGGATGCCCTGACCAGAATTAAGCAGCATCTGCACATTTACACTGATGTTATTGGACATTGCCAAAGGTCTAGTCATTGGTTGGGCAAGGGTAGCAACAATTCCTTCTTTAAGGAAGTACTTTCAAAGTACTTAATCTCTTGCCTCCCAGATACCCCAAATAGAAATCATGGCCTTGCATATAAAGCAATGAAGGGAAGGCCTTACCAAGACACTATCTGCTTCATAGTAGTCCTGACATTATTGATAATGGCCAAGGCACTAATCTGGCTTTTTTGATTACACAATGCTAGGCTCCTGTATGAAGAAATCAATTCGGTTTTTACCTTCCTTTCTTGCATTTGTCTGTAGCTCTTATAAAGTACAATAATGGCTTACTTAACAAGTTCGTATTCAGTTAAACGAAGCACAATAGTTCATTCAGCAGTAAGAATCAGAATAAACTGTAATCAAGAGATGTAATTTTTTGATGGTTAGCTACTGATAATTTTAAGCCTAATTTCTCCTTCCCATTCTGTCCCCCATTTAGGAAACTGATAAGAAAGTTAATGGTGTTCTCTCCTTTGATGCTGGTGGGAAGTTTAAACCATGTTTGGGAACCCTCAGCCAAGCATCACTTCTAACCATCATCTAAACCAAAAGTTGATTTCCTTTGTCCATATTTTCAAATTAATTTTTGGACCAGCTGGGCAAGACTGAACCCCACTGTGCATAAATTTTATTGTGTGATTAATACATCCTTTTACACCATTTTGTGTGTGCATCTTCACTCTCCACATTGGAACCCAATTATGATTGGGGATCCATGACACATCTGTGGGATAATAAAACACACACATACACACACAGACGACGTATAAAGATTTGCTACAAATCGTTAAGGCAAAGACAAAAAATCCAAAATATAATTGTTTCTGTTCAGACATTTTAGGGAAAAAAAACCTTTAGTAGCCACTAATATAAACCTCCCAGGTAACCATGAATATGCTAATTAAAACAACAAGGTTGTATTTGTCACATATCGAACTGGCAAAAATGGAACACTGAGTGTAACACTAAGATTTGGCTAGAATGGAAATCCAAAGAAACTCAAATATGACCGGTTTTGTGACAGATTGCTAATAATTTGCCATCAAGCAATGTCTGGTTAAACAGGTATGCACTATATGACAAAAATGACTCTAAAATTCAGTTTTGCGTAGAATAGTCCAGTATTTTCCTGTTATTCTGGCATAATAATTGTACATTCTCTTTTTATGCTGAAATAATTCCAATTTGAACAGTAAATTATTTAATTGTCTTATCAATGATCCTGCATTTACACTACTATTTATATATTTTACAAACATAAGTCTACCTGAATGTTACTGCAGCATTGGATTTTCATAGAAAATTATAAACATTATTCTTTTTTGCTTTTTGAGAAACTCTACTTATCTGGGTGCTGTTCGTCCAGCCAAAAATTAAAGTAAAATATCAATCTTTAATTGCTTTTAGGAGCATCCATATGATATGGTACAGGTTAAGTAAGGATACACATATGAAAAGCTTTCCTTGGGACACTTATGAAAGCTCTTTGAAAGGGAGATCCACTGACATATACCTTTATGTATTTTCCTTTTTCATAGTCTCCTTTTTAGATCCATTGGCATAAACCTTTATGTATTTTCCCTTTTTCATATTCTCCCTTTCACAGTAATTATAATGTCCATAGTTTCAGGTTCCATAGTTCAATTAAGAAGGGAAAACTAACATAATCACATAGTTCTCAGTATTAATATCTGTGAACTGTGAATTCATTACTAGCAAACAACATTATGTGGATAAACGTTACTTAGAAAAAGTAAACCTGTTTTTAGTTAAGTTAATGTTACTGTTTTTTTCTATTATGTGCAATCTACATATCCAAATAATGTAATAAATTCAATATTTATATTGAGTTCAGTGTTGTATAGTCACAGGATGGGTCGCTATACAATGGTTAAAAAAATTAACAAGCATTACTTTAACATCATAGTTATATCTTTTAAAGACCAAATTTTAAAATTATAAATCATGGAATATTTAATATTTAAAATACTGATATATTTATACTTGGAAAATTTATAGAGGTGTTTTTAAGAAAACGTCTCACTAATAATACCATTCTTATATGAGGATGGAAGAGAAGACTGAGATTAGAAAGGGGTACTCAATGTTCTTATGTTATATGACTAATTATTAATTTATTTCAAAATAATAATGAAGCTAAAATAAATATGGCAAGATATAGCTTGTCATTATGTTTTGTTTTTAGCCTAAAATATCTGATGCTAACTGATAATTGAATATATATATTTTTCTTTCTTACACACTATGTAAGAGAGACAAAATAACATAGAGATAGAATGGGCAAAATGCCTTGTTCACTACAGTGAGATTATCTTTGGATCTAATATATTGTGTGATAGAATGAGAAAAGAAATGGTGTTTCTCAAGGTAGGGTTTTGGTTAGAATATTTCGCCTGAATGTAGTTCAGTTGAGAAGCATATATTTTATGTAAATGTATATGGAAATAAAACTACAGACCATTCTATCATTGTTAGTTTTAAAATTATACTCATTAAATCTCACATACTCAAATTTTTTCTTGCTTTGCCCTGTAATATTTGACATATATAATTTTCCACAGCCATGTAATACATTCTACAGTTAGTGTTCTGTTTACATATTTCTAATTATTCTGTTTACTTTATCTGAAGACATTTTACTACATGATTATCATGGCATTTTCTCTATATTTCAATGCAACTGAGTTGCTTACTGGGTAAATGAGAAATATAAATATAAACCATGCCAAAGAGATTTATCCATTTTTATTATTTCTTGTTCTATAAACAATTACACATTTTACATTAAATTTATGTTAAGTGGAAACTGCACAAAATTTTATTTCCTTATTAGGTAAATTTCCATATCAATATCATGTTGATAAATATCATCAGCTATTTCATCAATCTTATCTAAATTAATAAAAAATAATGCTCTATTAGCATACAAAATAGGAAATAAATTAAATAATCATTTTATTCAAATGCTTCTAAATTTATTCTTTTTACCCTAAGGCTTTGATTTGCAGAACTGGAAGCATAAATGTTCTGTATGAGTTTACGAAATTCTAATCTTTCCTTTGTTTAATATCAGTGATTCAGTATCACTAATGTAGAAACATACTTCCCTACATATTGAAGAATATCATAGTTATTAATACTTAGCATTTGTACCCACTTTCTGAATATATGCTGGGTAAAAATTAGCATTTCATTTTCATCAGTTTTTAGTCCCTTGAATATACATTTTCTTAAAAAGCAGGAAATTTATATAAATCTAAATGCATTCCATTTAGTTTAATTCTGCTAACTTTATTGGATATTAAGCTAAATTTAATATTTATAATATAATTATATATTATATATGTGTGTATAAAAATGTTATATATAACATTTGTATACAAATAACAAAATGTTATATGTATATAACATTTGTTATATGTTTTTTATATATATATATAAAAAAACATTTCCTAGATACTAGTATTTTCATCCAACTCCTAATTTCCTTATTCCTAACTTATATATAATAAACAAGTCAAGAAATTTGTAACATTTATATTTTTCTAAATGAAAACACTGCATTCATATAAATGTAATATACAATTAACAGATTGGATTACATTTATATATGTAGATAAGTGAATATAGGCAGACAGAAAGATGATAGGTAAATGACAGGCAGTTATCTCAGGCCCCTGGGAATATTTGTTATGGCTGATATTTGATTGTTAATTATGCATATTTGTTAATTATCTACATGTTTGAAAACAATGAAACTATTTTCGTAAAGAACAAAATTGGCCTGATGCGGTGGCTCAAGCCTGTAATCCCAGCACTTTGGGGAGGCCGAGATGGGCGGATCACTAGGTCAGGAGATCGAGACCACCCTGGCTAACACGGTGAAAACCCGTCTCTACTAAAAATACAAAAAAATTAGCCGTGCATGGTGGCGGACACCTGTAGTCCCAGCTACTCGAGAGACTCGGGAGAATGTCGTGAACCCGGGAGACAGAGCTTGCAGTGAGCCGAGATTGCACCACTGCACTCTAGCGTGGGCGACAGAGCCAGACTCCCTCTTCTGAAGTTTTGATTTTGTAATGTACATATGAGCCTTTGGTAAGCAATGTATCTATTTATAAAAACTTAAGAAAATTAAAAACTTGGAGAGTGAAGTGTAATTTAAATTTCTAAACATTAAAAGTGTTTTTAAAATTATCATACCCTAATAGAATGTGATTCTTATTTATTAATAAGGAAGAATAAAAACATAGTAGTCTGTAAATCTAGGCTTGTATTACACTGGATTTTAGCATTTGAGACTTATGGCATTGGCAAAATTAAGAATAACTAAGAATAGCCCTGTTATATTGGGTGAAAAAAATCAAACATTTGAAGCAATACCTCAAGAATGGCATTAAGTAATCTAGTTTACAAGCTCTGAATTTTCATAATTTCATATTAACAAAATATATCATTTTGGTGTGCTTTGTAAAAGCTCAATTGTGATATAATTCATATACTTAATTTCTCACTTGAAGTGTACACATCAATGTTTTTAGTATAGTCACAGGATTAAAAGCATCATCACATCTATGATTGAACACTATAGTCCTTGAAAGGAATTTTATACCCGTTAGCAGAAATTCCCATTTCCCCTCCTTCATTCTTGCCCCAGCAGTAGGCAACCACTGATTTACTTCCCATTTCTATCTATTTGCTAACATAGATATTTCATACAAATAAAATAATATAATATGTTTTTCTGTGATTGGTTTCTTTAACACAATAATTTTAAGGTTTATCTATGCTGTAACATGTATTAATCAATACTTCATTTCTTACTACTGCTGAATAATATTCCCATTGTTTGGATACACATTTTATTTATCCATTCATCTATGGCCATTCAAGTGGTTTCCACTTTTTAGCTATTATGAATAATAATGGCACAAACATTTGTGTACAGGTTTTATATGGATATATGATTTTCTTTCTCTTGGGTGTGTACGTAGGTTTGAAGTTGCTAGGCTATATGAATTTTTATCTAATTTCCCTGGCTAAAATCTTTCCAATTAATAAATACAAGTGGCAAAAATTGACATATTAACTTTGTCTTGATCTTAGGTAAAAAGCATTCAGGTTTTCTTTAAGATGTTAGCTTTGGATTTTTCACAAATGTTTATTAATCAAGTTGAGGATGTCTATTATCCCAAATTTTTGAAAAATTTTAATCATGAAATGGTATTGGATTTATTCAATGCTTTTCTGCAACTATTGAGATGATCATATGGTTTTTATACTTTATTCTATTATGGTATTTTACAGTACTTGATTTTTAGATGTTACATCACTCTTGCATTCCTCAGATAAATCTCACTTGATTATGATATATAATCTGTTTTATATGTTGCTGAGCAGTTTGCTAGAATCTTGAAGGTTTTTGCTGCTATATTTAAAAGAGATATACGTCTGTAGATTTTTTATGTGAATAAATGCTAGAATCATAGAATGAATTTGGAAGTTTTTCCTCCTAATCTGTTTTCTAGGGGGATATGGGAGATCTGTGGAGTACTATTTGTTATTCTTTATACGTTTTGTAGAATTTACCAGAGAAGCCATCTCAGCCAGGGCTTTCTTTATGGGAAGGTGTATTATTATTCATCAAAATTATTTTTTAATGAGTCTATTCAAATTTTCCACTTCAGGAGTCAGATTTGTTAGTTTGTGTCCTTTGTGAAATATATCAATTTTATCTAGGTTATTGAATCTGTTGCAATACAGTTAAACATGAATTTCCACACACACACACACACACACACACACACATACACTATATATATATATATATATATATATTAGATCAGCAATGATGTCAGCTTTTGCGTTGTTTTGATAATTTTTTCTTCTCTTTTTTTCTTGATCAGTCTGCTAAAACTTTGTCAAATTTACTGATTTCTTCAAATAACATCCTGATTTTATTGATTTTTGTCTACTTTTTCTTCTATATCATTTATGTTCAATCTTGATCAATTTATTTCTTTTTTAGTTATAGTTTTTTCTACTTTTTAAAAACTTCTTCAGTAGAAATTAAATTATTTTGATACTTCCTCTTACTTAATAAAGGTGTTTGCAGTTATAAATTTACCTCTAAGCAGTGTAAAGCTGCTTCCTATAAGATTTGCTATATTTATTGTTCAATTAATCTTTTGATTTCTTATTATAAAATAGTCCACCTTATAACTAGTTTGTGCATGTTTTTTTTAAAGTCTATTATGTCTGGTATTTGTATAGCCACTCCACCTTTTTTATGGTTTTATGATATATTTTTTCAATCTTTAGTTTCCACCTATTTTAAACTTTATTTTACCCAATATTCAAAATAAATATTGAATTGAGTCAACAAGATAATTGGATGATGTTTTAATGTCCAACTTGATAATGTTGAACTTTTGATTAATCTGTTCACATTCAGTGTTAATATTGATGTGCTTGTGTTTACATCTTCCATTTTGCTTTTTTTCTATGTCATAACTTTTTTTCTCTTTTATTTCTTTCTGTGTTTACTTATTCTATATGGCTTATTTTCTAATTTTAATTCATTTAATTATCTATATTTTTGAATTAGTTTATAAATTGTTACTAAGGCTTGCAGTAATATAGCTCAATATATCAAAATCAACTTTAGGTTTATACTTAGTTTTAATTAAATATAGAAAATTTTCTTTTATGTGGATATCCTACCTTTTTTTTAAGTCTGTTATCTATATTGCACTTCTATATGTTATAATTCAGAAATATATTGTTATAGTTTTTACTTTATGTGTTTCCTTTACTAAATATGAGATTAAAAATGAGAATGTCTATATCTGTATCATCTATATCTATGTTTATGTATCTGTGATGAATTTCTGATTTTAATTTTTTTAATTTACTCTTCCTGGATAGATTAATATATTTCATGGATTTGAATTATCATTGAATGACATTTTCTTATTCCAATACATCTTTGTTTCTACTCCTCTTCATTTTCTGTTACTTTTGATAATATTATCATTATGTTCATTGCTCAAGAATGCAATAATATTCATACTATTTTATGCAATTAATTTTTAAATAAATTAAGGGATAAAAGAGACACAACAAGCAATAAACTGGCTTTTGTAAAAAGCCTCTATTATCTTTTCTTCATGTGGATTCAAACTATATCTGTTATTACTAGCTTTCAGTCTAAGAACTTTCTTTAATATTCTTGTAAGTAGATCTTCTAGCAGTAAATTTTCTTACTTTTTGTTTATGTGGATATGCCTTTATTTTGCAGTCATTTTTGAAACAATGTAACTAAATATAAGAACTGGATATAAGATTCTTGGTTAACAGGTTTTTTTAATTTTCTTTCTGTATTTTGAATATATTATCCCACTGCCTTTGAGACTCTATTCTACTAATGATAAGTCAGGTATTTTTATTAGGTTTTTCTAGTAATGATGTCTTATTTTTTCTCTTGCAGCTCTAAAAAATTATTCAAGAATTTTGACTGTCAACATTTTGTGTTTAGGTTGGATCTCTTCCCATTTATCCTTCTTGAAATTTGCAGAGCTTTTCTTTTGACACTTGTTTATTGTTTGTATTATATTATGGGAAGTTTTCAGTTACTGCCTTTATTTCTTTGCATATTATTTTTAGTCATTTTCTCTCTCATCTCCCCTTATAATACTTTTATTGCTTATATAGTGGAATTAATAGTGTCTCACATTTCTCTAAGGCTGTGTTCATTTTTCTTTTTCTCTGTTTCTCTAAATGTATAATCGCTATTGATTCATCTTTAAGTTCACTAACTCTTCTGCCAGCCAAAATATACTGTTGAGACACTTTTGTGAATTATTCATTTCACTTATGTACTTTTTAGCCAGATTTATATTCTGTTTGATGTGACTTTTTTGTATTTTCTTTTTAAATTTTAAAATATTGTTTCCTTTGGTTCTTTGAACATATTTTAAATGGGTGGTTTGAAATCATTAGCGCCTAAGTTTACCCTTTGGACTTCTTCAAAGTCACTTTCTATTGCCTGTTCTTTTTGTCTCGTGTGTGGATTGTGCTTTCCTGGTTTGTTTTGTTTATGTTAGTTTATTTTGATTTCTCAATTATTGGTTTTAATAATGTAATGTAGCAATTCTGGATGATGCTCCTCTTCATTGCTCCCATACTCCTCATGGTGGTTGGTGACACTGTCATTTTGTTTAGTTATTTCTGTTGTTTGTTTGTCTTAGTAACTTAGCTCAATTTATTCTCATGCAGTGTGCAGTCTGGTGTAACTGCTCAGATTTTACTTTCCATGTTTTTATTTTTCAGCCTATCACCCCTGGATTATCATAAGCCATATATTGATCAAAAGTTGTGATAAAATCCTCTAGCCAGTTAAATTTTTATGCTCTGCCTTTGGATAGGTGTGTGATTTAGAGGCTGCTGTCACAGTTCACGGAGCTTACTTTTCTGCCTCACATTCAGCCAGGGACAAGTAGCTTAAAGTTTTCCTCACTCACTGTTCATGAGAATGTTCAACTATGGACATAAATACAATCTTCTAGACTACTAAGAATGAATAAGTATGATTTTATTTTTAGCCTGGCTTCCTAGGATTTGCTCCTGTGTCGTTTTAGTCAGGGTTTATTCAGAGGATCTGTTTAAGCTACTTGTGCCAGTGAGGTTTCTGCCTTGTCTTAATTAATTTGTGTGCAGTTTGGGGAATCCTTGAAGGTTTATCCCCTTGTCCTGTTTGATTGCTTCTGAGTGGGCACAGCCTCATGTGCCTGTACAGCCTTTCTTATCCTCTGAAATGACCGTGCACACTGGTCTATTCTTGACTATCATGTTCCTTGGTTCTTTCTACTAAAGCTTTAGCTTAAATCACTGAAGACCTTGGAGGAGAGCAATTATGGAGAAGCAGAACTACCAGCTTATTTTTAATTGCTTTCCTCCAAGATCTTCAGTGATTTAAGCAATGCTTTAGGCATATACTTCTCTGCACTGTGTTCCAAATAAAGTCAGTCCATTTAGGCAAAGCTGCAAAGCTTTTTGTCTTTTTGACCGTGCTTCCCCCATGCAGAACCACTGCTCTGCTGCCCAGAGAAAAGGACAAAATCCCCAAATTACAAGAGCGACACTATCACTTTGTGAATATAAACTGTGGAATCTGGTGATCCTTGGTCTTTTCAGCTTTTCTATTCTTTTGCAGAAAATACACCCTACAAACAAGCTGGGAGCCAGAATGACTGAGTGTCATCTGCTTTAGCTAAGGTGTAGTTTCCTCTATACGAGTGGAGACAGAATGAGGGACTGGACACTCCATCCTCATGGCTGCACCTGCTTGCAGTAGAGCTTCTGGTTCACATTGCTGAGGCAGTAAGAATGTCAGAAACCTCTCCTCACGTTGAAATTATAGTACCAGATTAGAAGCTTGGGGAAGAGACCCCAGCTTTTCAGTCATAACCACCCACAGTACAGTGGCTTGTGTAGAGCTTCCAGAACAGAGTTAAGGTAGAAATAAAAAAGTAGGTCTCATGTCTCACATGGCACAAACTTTCTTATTGTAGACTGAATGAATGATTCTCCACTACTCTTTTGTCTTAGAATGATTTCAAGAGGCTTTCAATGATTTTCTTTTTATAATTTTCACTAGTGAAATTGTTGTTTTATCAAGCAGAGGGTCTTCTGAGCTCTTTACTTTGCAATGCTGGAAGTCCCACACCAAAGTATATCACTTTAATTATCACAAAATAAATATTATATACAATAGTCCTACTTTATCCACAAAGGATACATTCCAAGTGGATATCTGAAACAGCAGATATTACCAGACTCTCCCTTCTCTCTCTCTGTCTTTATATGTATGTATATACACATATATATTCATCTCATTATATACATACTTATTGTATCATGTTGATTATGATATATATATATATATATATCTGTATATACAGAGAGACATACATGGTACATATTATGTTTTTCCCATGAATACCTGCCTATAATAAAATAATTATAAATCAGTCATTGTAAGAGATTAACAGCAATAACAAGTACTAAATAAAACACAATATGCTATAATGAAAGTTATGTTAATATGTTCTCTTTTTTCTTTCTGACTCTCTCAAAATATCATATTGTACTCTACTCATCTTCTTGTGATGATGTAACATGATAAAATAAATATGTATGTAATGAGATGAAGCAAGGTGAAGGCCCTAGACATTGTGACATAGTGTTAGGCTACCATTAACCTGATGATGACATGTTGGAAGGATCATATTTTATGGGTGATTCTGGATCATCAAGCAGTGACAGTGTTGCTGGCTGACTGTGCAGAACAGGTGATGTCCATGACTACTGGATGGGTGGCATAAACATTTAAATCCTAGAAGGAATGAGCAGAAAATGTGAGATTTTATCACACTACTAACCATGGCAAGTGATTTAAAACATCAGATTATTTTACCTATGGAATTTTCCATTTAATATTTTCATACTGCATTTGCCAGGGAATAACTGAAACTGTAGGAAGTAAACTGTGAAAAGATGGTACCAGTGTAGTACATACTTGTTATTAGTATCTGCTATTTATTTGATGAACTTATATATCATGTTACTTCAGTAAGCATCTCCACATATACAGTCTAATTGTGCCCAACGCACTTCCATACTAACACATAAGTTATTTCCCCTAATACCACCTATTTTGACTTTTATAGCAATTATTACAAATTATTACAACCTGTCTTAATCTGTAACATTTTATAATGTACTTCTGTCTCACATGAGGACTACATAATTTATTTATTACTTATTCAGAGCATACAACATATGCAAATTGACTGTATCTTAAGTGAATAAAAGAATTAATAATTTTATTATAAATCCAAATTATCCAGATTTGTATTCTATATGACAAAATTTCACAAATATAGTTTTGCTTCATTTTAATTTAATTTAAATAATATGATATTTTATCAGTGTGGTATCACTATTTGTGAGAAAATTGTTTGCGACAGACTTATCTTGAAGGTAATGAAATGTAAGCTTTAGGGCTGGTCACCTGCAAGGATCCCTTCAATATATATATATAGTTTAGGAGTGTGTACATAATGGGAGTACATATACGATATGAGTCAATATATAATATGAGTGAATGTAATACCTAAGTATTCAGCTGTCTACAATATTTTGTCAATAATCAAAGGAGTCTGAATTACTCTTCCATACATCATATTATTTGATTAACTTTGTTTTATAGGAATAATGACAAAATATATATAAAGAAACTATTCTAGTTGAAAGTCAAAGCATAAACTGATGGAAGACTCACACACATTTTAAACTGTCAATACTCAGGCTGGGCACAGTGGCTCATGTCCTTAATCCCAGTGCTTTGGCAGGCTGAGGCAGTGGGGATCCCTTGAGGCTAGGAACTGGAGAACAGCCTGGGCAACCTACAGCAACCACATCTCTAAAATTTGTCCATGGTGGCACACACCTGTTGTCCTAGCTACTTGAGAGGCTGAGGTGGGAGGATGCTTGAGCCCAGGAGTTTGAGGTTGCAGTGAGCTATGTTCACACCACTGCAATCCTAGCTGGGTGATAGAATGAGATCCTGTCTCTAAAACAAATAAATAAATAGCATCAACTTATTTGAAGTTATTTATTTATTTATAAAGTGCAACTGAAAATTTGATGGTGAATTTATACAGGTAAGGGATGGAATCACTATAGTCACTAAACTTTAAATGATGAAAATTACAACGAAAGAGATAAAGAACATCCTGAGGATTAGAACACTGCTAAAATGCAAAATTAGAAGGAATATGCAAATAACAAGTAATACACATTTGGTAGTGTAACTCAGCAAACAGAAATATACCAGCAATATATTTGTTTTCAGCAATTATTCAACTTTAGTAAGTACAGTGAACTTTTATATTTTTTATTGGAAGAATTTATATTCGTATAATTTAAAATTCATAATAAACCAATCTGAAGAGGATGCTAAGAAAAAAAACCAGTGAATAAGTGTCAGGAATTTAAATTAATTTATATAATTACTACGTAAGAATAGTTAAATAATCAAGAATTTTTATTAGTTCATATACTAAAGACACACAAAGAAAGTTTTCTACATTTGACAAGTTTAAAATATATATGAAATATATATATTACCAGCAAAGAGTTCAAAGGTGAAAGAAATTTCTCTAAAACATCAGTATTAATAAACAATCTTAGCCATGATAAAGAGAAGATTGAGTTTTCTTTCTGCTCTCTCTGTAAAATATTATTTTACAAGTTCATTGTCATCTAAACTGAAGGTAAAAAAAATTAGGCAACTGAATATAAGTATTTAGAGTTATTTAAGAACGTTAAACACTATTGTTCTTTCCTTCCTATTTTGCGGTGTTAATGGTAGAGGCATACTTCGGAAATATTGCAGGTCTGCTTCCAGACCACTGCAATAAAGTGAATATTACAATCGAGGGAGTTAACACATTTCTTTTTGGTTTTCCACTTCATATAAAAGTTATGCTTGTATTAGAATCTATTAAGTGTGCAACAGCATTATGTATTAAAAAACAATGTTCATACCTTACTTATTTTCTGATATTAATATAGTCAATTTGGTTTACTTTTGACCAGTGTTGGCATAATATACGTTCTTGTGTACTTTTCTCTTATTTGTGTGTCTAAATGTATGTCACCAACATAGACTTCAATCTTGCCCTTTCATGTAATTTAACAATCTCTGCCTCTCAATTAAGGTGTTTAGACCATTTGCATCTAAGATGATTATATCATTAAAGTTTAATCTACTATCTTTCTATCTCACTTATATTCATTCTATGTGTTTTTCATTCCCCTTTTTCTTGTTTTCTCCTTTTTTCCCAAATAATAGAATATTTTATATTATTTCATTCTATCTTGTTTTTTGCTTGTTAGATATAACTCTTTTTTGTGTATTTAGTGATTTGTTTAATGTTGAGAATATACATCTTTAATTAATCACAATCTACTTTTGTCATTAAATTTCGGACATTGTATATTTTCTGTTTTGGTTATAGTTTTGGTAATGCTTAATTTTCCTTTACAGCATCCCCACTTCCAGTATGAAGATATCCTGTTACTCCAAATGACACGCTAATGTTTTTATTAGGGCCCTTTCTCAGAGGCTCATAAACTCCATTTTTTGATCCTTTAACACCATAAGACTGAGAAATATATCCACACTGGTCTTTACTATCTTCATATCATCTTATTTTTCTGCTCTGTGCCATTGAATAATTCATGTCTTCAGGGAGAAAGCCTGATACTTGTCAGAATTATGTCCTTGCTCCTCTTTTCTCACCAGGAGCTTGGCAATACATGCCTTGGTTTTCTTGATAGCTTGTCATGAATTTCTCTTTTTCTCATTCTAACACCATTGATAACCAAATCTGTTGGCATTTCTGACTTTCAGTATTATCCCTCTTCCCAGATCCCCAGCCTTTCACCGTGAGCCCGGTATTGCTCAGGCTGGTCTTGAACTCCTGGCCTTAAGCAGTCTTTTAAGACCTGCCAAAGTGTTGAGATTAAAGGCATAAACCACTGTGCCCAACCCTGGCATATTTTTCTGGTTTAGATATGAGAGTTATGCTAGCCTAATAAAATGAGTTGAAAAGAGTTTCAACTCATATAGAGAGAAAAGGTGGCTTGAAAGTATTGGCTTACTTCTCTGCTCCATCCTTCCCACTGGGGTCTTTTTCTCTTCAGTTTCTATTTGCTTCAGCAATACTCCAAAACCTATGCTCAGAAATGTTGTTTTTTGTTTTTATTTGGTTTGGTTTAGTTTTGATTTATATATTAACTGGCTTTTCTAGTGTTTCTTGGAGGGAACATTGTTCTTCTTCAAGTTACTCCATCATAATAAAAGTGGAAAATTGTGAATATATCTCAACACTTCCAGCTTCCAGTAAGCTATTTGTCTTTGTATTGACTATTTTAAGTGACTAAATACAAGTACATTTTTACATTATAATATTCATATTTCAATTTGACTTCCATATCTGTAAAAACTTTTGCCACAAATTAGTCCTATAGTAGGTTTGCTCCATATTGAAAAATGAACTGCTGAGAATAATTAGACAAAATCGTATTTATGTGAATTTGTATCTCTCCCCATATACTGTGATCAATCACTCAAGAGCATTCCTAGCTAGTTTTCGTCATTTACTTCATTCTTCTAAGAGTCTACTTCAGATGTTTAACTTTTGAAATTTGTTTTCAATATTCTTTCTTGGTTCTGGTGTCAATCATTTTTATCCAAGTTGCCTCAAAGAGACAAAAAGCATCAATTCCCTAGATTATTGCTGTTATGGAAACACTTTTAAATTTTTAAAATGTTAGGCCAGGCACGGTGACTCAGGCCTGTAATCCCAGCACTTTGGGAGGCCAAGGCAGGCCGGTCACCTGAGCTCAGGAGTTTGAGACCAGCCTGGCCAACATAGAGAAACCCTATCTCTACTAAAAATACAAAAAATTAACCGGGCGTGGTGGCACATGCCTGTAATTCCAGCTACTCAGGAGGCTGAGTCAGGAGAATCGCTTGTACCCAGGAGGTGGAGGCTGTGGTGAGCCAAGATTGCGCCATTACACTCCAGCCTGGGCAGCAAGAGTGAAACTCCCTCTCAAAAAATAAATAATAATAAAATAAAATAATTTTTAAAATTTTATATATTTGAGGGGTACAAATGCAGATTTCTTACATGCATAGATTGCATAGAGGTGAAGCCTGGGCTTTCAGTGTACTCATCACTTGAATAGTGAAATTATACTCAATTGGTAATTTTTCAACTTATTTTTTATATTGTTACAGTCTTCAAGTATAGTGACCAATTAGTCTGTCTTTTAGGTTAAGATTTCTGGTTTCCTCTGAATACTCCATATTTTCTCTTCCCCAGCTTGGTCACTTCTTGTTTATCTTCAGCCCTTCTCTAATGGCACTGCCACACCCATTCTGTCTTCACATCCTCTTCACTCTTTTACACTCTGTCACACTCTTCTGTCCATCGTTCCAATTGAAGGACAATGTCTACCTCAACAGCTGTGTTCCAGTAAGCCATTAGATGCATTCTGATACATGAAATAGTGAATTCCTAAACACTGACCCTTTTGATAATTGTATTTGCATTCTGAAGTCTTTTTCTCTCTTCACTTCCCTTTTTCTTCTCCCTGGTGATTCTGCACAGCCTTCACCTATTAACTGCATTACAAAGTCAGCTTGTGTTTCTGCTCCCCAGCTCCACGGTACTCCCCTTGAGGCATATAAATTTTTTTTTGAATTACTGAATCTATACTAATCCTTGACATATAATTTCATAATAAATATATGTTAAATGAAAAATTGGTGGATTTATAGGTATATAAATAAGTTAAATGATTACCTTTTCATCTCTATGGCCCAGTCTCCTCTTTTCTATTGTTTCCTTTGTCTATTGATTTTTATACCATCCAGAATTTCACTGTGCAAATGCTACTTTAGCCATTTTATCTTAAGGCATGGCTTTGATGTGTGTGTGTGTGTGTGGTTTCTCAGTTTCTAGACCACATTATAATGTTTTTCTGGTGTCCCTTTAAAGTTTTGATAGCCTCCTTGATTCACAAATCCAAATTTATGCACAATTTTTCCTTCAGAATATAATCTGCTTCATAGTATTTATGTCAAGACAGAAAGCCAGAAATCTCGTAGAAATTATTACTATCAATTTTTTCTTTCTTACCACTACAGAAAATGGGTCACCACATTCTAAGAATGATAATTTAATTAATCTCTGGTTATAAGCAGAATACATGTTCACATTAAAATATCTTGAAAATAAAGAAGATAAATATAAAATAATCATATCGTTTAGGATTAAAAACATGCTTCTGATAGTCCTATTTTACCTATACATATTTTCACTAAGTGTAATCCTTATTGACACTTAGTTCATAGGACACTTAATTTCGTGTTAGATTTATGTTATTTAACATATAAGATTTTAAAACTCTACATAATAATTTATTCAACTACCTCCCCTGAACTGAATATTTAGAGAGCTTTCATTTATTTTATGATTATAAATAATGTTTTATTGAACTTCTTTATGCAAGACACTTTTCTTTTATTCTCGTTTATTTCTATATGATTGATTACCAAAAGTAGAATAATTGTCAAGAGCATGAGTAATTTGAGAACTCTTCGTACATATTACCAGCTTGTTTCTCAAAAGAGATGTGACAATTTATACAGCCTCCAGCAGTGTCCATTTCTCTCTACCCTGGATAGTATTGACTGCTTTCATTTTAAACAAAGCCAAGCACATCAAAAATAAAATATATTCTACCTTGATATATAAGTTACATTAATTCTACTTCTAAACACTGTCTCAAATCAATCCACTCCTCTTTGTCACTACTGCAAGTGGCTTGGATTTGGTCTTTTTAACTTGTCTATTGTGCAGCGTTTTCTCCTAAATGGTGTTTTTTTACCTTTGTTCTAATTGTTCTCCATTCTTTTGTTGCCACCTTTTTAAAAATGACTTTCTAAACTTTTAATTCTACATCTCTCATGTGTACCATGCACCTCCGAGCAACTCTGTATATACAATAAGCACACAATAGACTCCCAAGCACAATATATAGAATTTAAAGGTATCTCATCTCACCCAAAAAAAGAAAAAAGCAACATTTTGGCCTTCGAACTGCTACCAAAATGCCAACTTATCTTTGTATATCAGAGTTTTATGTACTTGCATCACATTTTTATGATTAACTGTTTAATACCTGTCATGTGCCTATATTCCCATTCTTTGCTACTTTGATGGTAAACTCAATGAGGACAGGAACATATCTATCAGGTTTGCTCACATGTTCTTATTAGAGGCACAGTGTGTGGCACAGACATGATATAATCAATGTTGATGAAAATGAATTATCTTTATTGCCCCTTGCTTACAATTTTAGTCACGTTCCCACAGATTTCTAAAAGAAATAATAACAAACAATTAGTAATTGACTGGTATGTGATAGCTTCTTGAGTATTTTATGCTGTGTCACCGTATTGTTCCACTCTCTGAATATCCTTTTTTGCTATGCTATGTCTAAGAAATCACCTAAGATGAAGTCTTAAATTAATTCTTCATAATTTTTTCCTTTGTGACCACACGTATCAGGATGATTTGAAGGATTCCCCTCTATAGTCTCTATAATCCCTTTTGAGAACCTCTAGCAACCATCTAGATTTCCTCCTTCTCTGTACTTGCCAGTTTGCTGAGATTTCCTTGTGAAAAAAAAAGGATTGCCTTATATATAACTGAATCAGTTGTATTTGTGATACTTTTTGTTTCATTAAGCAAAAGAAAGAAAAGGAACAAAGTACTTCAAGTGTTACAAAATCCATACAAAAGAGGAGTAAGCAGCTTAAAAAAACATAATGTCTCCTATAGGAACAGAGAAGCTGGCATAAAGACTTACTAAATAAATGCCCTAAGAAGCTAGGACAGAAATTAGATAAACTATAAGGCCTATTTTTTCATAAAATAAGGTTATGAAACAGAGACTGTGTTTGTTAACTTCACAAGGTTTTGGTGAATGAAAAGAATATGTGACAGATGATTTATTCATGATTGTAATTTAAATGTGCCTGCTGCATCGCCAATCACTGGCAATTATTTCAGTATTTTGTGCCAGTAGGAGCAACTGATATTTAGGTCCCTCAAGTGAATGTTAAATATACACTTAACCCTTACAAAATTCTGCTTTCAAGTATTTCTTAACTTGTATGGAGTATATAAGCACTTCATGTAAGTTAAGAAGTAATTGAAGTTTATAGCACTTTAAAACTAAGGTGCTTATAAGAACTACTCCAGCACTACATCTTTAACTGACTCCATGAATTATGCATGTGACCTTGCTATCTAGATCACTCCATTGTAGTTATGGTTTTGGGTGACCAGATGATTCTGAATGCTTAGGACATTTTCGGTGTTAGTCCCTTTTTAGGTCATTCACTCCACTTATGGTTAACAATTTGGATCATTCCCCCAAAATTCATGCCTCAGGACATACTAGTTAATCATAAAACTCCATTCAGCCCAAATAAGCTCAGTTTTATATAATTCTTTACTTGATACCATAACAGGAGTGGGGAGGAGGGGTAGAAAGAGGGGGTGACTTTTCCTAACATCAACTTAACCTTTAATTAATACCCATTTCAAGGGCTATAACTTGGTCTGTCGGGACAGAGAAAAGTGTGAATATTTTTGATAGGCAATTGAATATCTTTTAAGGCTATTTTGAGGTTGCAGAAATAATAGAATATGCAAACCTAAACCAATAACTGTTATTTACAAATTTTAAGGATATTTTTACTTTAATAGTACTAAAACCTATGTTGTTTTTAATTTGAAAACAGATCCATAAGAGTCTTTAACAACTGTAGAAGAAGATTAAAATAATGTTTTTTTTTAAACGATGGGGAATAGACAAATCCAGGATATGAGAAAATAGAAAATAAATGATGCTTGATTCCCAGCAGAGATATTGATATGCACATTAATGTGTTACTGGAATAGGACCAAAAGCAACAAAAGAATCAATGCAAATCTGGTCCTATATTTCAAACATTTTTTTTCTTTTCAAGGAGTGTAATGTATAATCATGCATCAAAAACCACCTTTGAACTCTTACTGGTTTCAAGTTCATTTTTCCAGATCTTTATCTAAAATACACCAGATTCAACTAGTTTTATCTCAGAGTATTTGTTTATCATGATCTTAATTTATTCTCAATATGTAGAACTATGCATTGTATAAAATAATGATTTTATTTTTTGGCCAAAGTATTAGTTTCAGGAGACACATGAGAGTGCTAACTCCCATTGATATGGGAGTGCTGGGAAGGGAAGAAAGTCATCCCTTTAAATGATATGGAATGGGGGACGGGAAGTGCTGGGTAGAGGAGGGCATGGTGCCTGGCTACGTCTCCACCCCCACGGACCTAGGTGAGAACAGGCATTTTTGTTTTCCTGCCCAAATATTGCATTTCCCAAAATTTCAGAAAATATTTATTTTTAAAATTATCTAAGAAATTCTAATTTGTTTAAAATATTTATTTATGTATAATAAATACATTTATTATAAATTAAATGTATTTATTATAAATATTTATTTATAATGACTGCACTTACATATTTACTCTTATCACACTCCTCATTTTCTGTTGAATGAAAGCTTTACTTCCAACTTGTATTCATTTAGTCTATTGAAAATTAAAATTCAATAAAGTCTACTGGAGATGATGTCTCAAATTAGTTTGCCAAATGATGTCTGTAATTCACTTTAATTACTTTAAATCAGATTTACCAAGGTGTAATGTACATACAGTAAACTTCACCCTTTATAGGTGCATAGATCAATGTGTTTTTGCAAATATTTATAGACATGAGACTACCACCACCATCGGGATATACAGTATTTTTATCAACCCAGAAAGTTATCTCATGCATGTTTGTAACAAATTTCTTTTCCCACTTCTAATTCATGGCAACCATATGTATGATTTTGTACCTATAATTTTTTATTTACCATATTGTAAAACAAATGGAATCATATGGTATAGACTTCTCCATATCCATACTTAGTTCCTTTCACTTAGAGTAATATTTTTAAGATGAATCTAAGTTGCTTGATATAGCAGTTTCTTCCTCTATAGTCCTGCAACATATTTCGTCTATATATGTATGTTCCAGAATGTTTTCATCAATTCTCAGTTGATGGACATTTTTATTGTTTCTATGTTTTATTATTATGAATAGAGATGCCGTTCATATACAGTTCTTTGGTTTGGAAACATACACTCAGTTCTCTCGGAAAGAAATACCTTGCAGTCACATTTCATGTTCTTATGTTATATGTGGGTTAACTTTATAAAGAAACAACCAATTTTCTTCTAAGAAGCTATTTTCCTACCAGCAACATATGAAATTTTACTTAGTTTTGCTTTTTCATTAGTATTTTGTATTGTTAGACTTTGTTGTAATTTTTGCTGTTATCCTTGTTCTTGTTAATCTTACTCTAGTGGATGCATGATGGTGTCTCATTACAATTTAAATTTTTATTTAGCTAATACCTAAGTGTTTTCCACATCTATTCATGTGCTATTTGATACCTATTTTTCTTTGGTGAATTGTCTGTTTAAATCTTCTGCCTAATTTTTATAAACTGGGTTTTTTGTCTTATTTTATTGTAAGAGCTTATAAAATCTTGCATATAAATCCTATATGAGGTATATGTTTTAAAAATATGTTCACTCTGTCAGCTCTTTATCTTTTTTTTTCCTAAAAGTGGTTTCAAAGAACAGACTTTTTAAAATTTGATGAGGTTAATATATTGTTTTTTTTTTTACCTATTGTACTTTTTTTATCTAGAAAATCCTTACATGACTCAATGTCACAATAATTATCACCTCTTTTTTCTTTCAATTATTTCTATTTTAGGTTTTTTATTTAAGTCTATAATTTGGCTATTTTTTAGCAATCTAGTAAAAGCTGATATGTATTTGTTATTTTCGCTCAAGACGTAATTTTTCTACAAGTCTTGAAAAAATTATATTTTTCCCAGTTGCTTTACCTGTGTACTTTTGCTCAATAAATCAATCAATTATATGTGTGACAGTATTTTTAAACCATTCTGTTCAATTTTCTATACATTTATCTTTATGCCAATACTAAACTTGATTATTCTCTTGTTTTATATACAATTAAATCATAATGTTAAGTTTGTGAGTTCTCCAATTTTTTTCTTTTTCAAAACTCTTTGGTTAATATACCTCTTTGAATTTTACCTATAAATATTAGAATTTGCCAATTTCTTTTTAACAATAAAACTATTATAACTTTTACTGGAATGGCATGGAAACTGTAAATCAATTTGAAGAAAATTATCACCTTGAAAAATACTGAGTTTAAAAAATTTTGAGTCTTCTGTTTTATGAAAACAGTTTAGCTCCTCCATTGTCTTTTTGAATTTCTTTCATTAATATCTTACAGTTTTCAGCATGTATATATTACCCGTGCTTCGTTAGATTTGTTATAAGAAGTGATTTACATTGGTCTATTAGTTGACTCTTTTTATGGTCAATGTTACTAGTATGTCAGCTAACTGTAATAAACACTTGTGCTAAAAAATTCCAATGTAAGAATAATATAAGAATTTTTGGCTAGTTTGGAAAAACTAATAATTAACATTTATTCAGTGCTTACAATGTACCAGATCATTTTGAAACAATTTATAAAAATTCATAAAGCCAAAATTCATGTAAAATAAAGATTCTCATCATTCTCACTTTACAGATGAGTAAGTTGAGGTGGGTTCTTATATATTGTTTGAAATGCTGAGGCCAATTTAGTGGGTGATAAGAAAAACACCTTTCAAATTAAACAAACGCTTAGTGAATGGAGACTAAACCAGTAAAGCATAACATACACACAAGCACACACACACACACATAAAAATATATATATGTATGTGTATATATATACACATATACACGCGTATTTATGTATTTGTGTATATGTACATACATATATACATGTGTACATATACACAAATATAAATACTTATGCATGCAGAAACACAGTAAAATCACTGTCAAATAAGGATAAAACAGATGAATTAGACTTCTTTAAAATTAGAACTATTGTTCCTCAAAAACCTCCATTTTAAAGGATAATGAAAATTCAAATCACACTGGAATAATTTACAATAAATAAATATGACCAAGCATTTGTATACAGCCTTCTAACACAAATAGATATATGTATACATAATATGTTTATGAAAAATTGGCCAGTATTTTATCATAAAGGCAACATAAATGTATGTTAAAATCAGAATAAGATACCTCTACCCACTCACCATAATGGCTAAAACTAAAAAAATGGATAATAGCAAGTCTTGGTGAGAATGTGAAACAACTGGAGCATTTATACATTGCAGGGATAAATATAAAATTGCACAATTTGGAAAGGTGTTTGATAGTTTATTGTAAATATATAGAAATACATGTCATATGCTTTAGCAATTCCACTAATAAATATTTAATCAAGATAAATAAAAACATGTTGGCAAAAAAAGTTTAAGATTGATCATAGTAGCTGTATTAGTCCATTTTCAGGATGGTGATAATGATGTACCCAAGACTGGGCAATTAACAAAAGCAAGAGGTCTATTGGACTTACAGTTCCATGTGGCTGGGGAGGTCTCACAATCATGGCAGAAGGTGAAAGTCACCTTCTCAGGGTGGCAGACATTCTTCTCATAGTGGCAGACATGAGAAGAGAGCTTGTGCAGGAAATCTCCCCATTTTAAAATCATCAGATCTCATGAAACTTATTCACTATCATGAGAATAGCATGGGAAAGACCTGCCGCCATGATTCAATCACTGCCCACCAGGTGCCTCTCACAACATGTGGGAATTCAAGATGAGATTTGGGTGGGGACACTGCCAAACAATGTCAGTAGCTTTACTATTAACAGCTACAAATTTAAAACAATCTAAATATGTATATACAATAGAGTAAATGAACACATTTAATTATACACACAAAATGGAATACTACAAAGACATTCAAATTTGAAAAAACAACTACTGATATAACATTGATATGAATTAATCTCTGAAATAGTATATAAATATACAACCACAATTTGATTTATAGGATTTAAAAAAATAGGTAACTAATCTAATGTGATATAAATCAAATCAGTGTTTTTTTTCTGAAAGGAGAAATGGAAAATTGACTTCCAGGAGCTTTTTGGGTAATGGAAATGTTCAATTTAATGAGTGTGATAGTTTTTAAACATGTTTGTCAAGATCCATAAATTTTTACACTTAAAATGCTTCTACTGTAAGTAATTTATATTTCAAAGAATTGTTTTTTTAAAAAATGTTAGAAGTAAACCCAGAGTGCAATAGAATAAGAACCTAATATTACAGTTGTTATGCAAGCTCAGAAATCAATTGGCTTAATGTAGAAATAAAAATCAGAAGTTCCTAGAAAAAAAGTCTTCACAAAATAAATGAAGAAAAAACACCATTACAATTAATATGTGATTATGAATGTGAAAGTATGCCCATGGATTGTTATGTCCCCTTAATTAAGCAAGAATATAGAAAATAAATTTTAACTCTTTCAACAAAAATATCACTAAATCTAAACAAAGTTGAAAAGTAATAGGTTTTGGAAAAGTTTTGGTATTTATTGTCACATTATAGATACTTCTATAACACATATCTGTAATAATAAGCTAATTCCAAGGGCTATAATATACGCTATTTACAAAATTGGTTTTCCTATTTAGGTAGGTCTTATATATTTGTATGGAAAATTTTTCTGTTTTATTTTTTGTTATTAAGAAGTAATTCTGAGAGAACATGCATAATTAAATATATTATTTCTTTGTAGATTTAAAGAAGAATTTTTTTTAACAATTGAAGTTGTCTTCTGATTCTTATAAGAAGGTTGAATAAGTCTTAGTAAACGCAAAGTCAGAATTTTTCATAACATTTAGTTTAACAACCCACATAGATATTCTCATTTTTAAAAAAACTTTAGAAGAATCATTTTCAGGATAGAATATATTCTTTTGAAGAAGGTTATCTGAATTTCAGAAACTCCTTTTCTTCACTTTCTATATTTGTGTCTATTATGTATGCTTTTTGCTTTCAAATTGCAAAGCAAGTAATTTTACTTTAAAGTGTCAAGAATAATGTTTTTACATGATATAAAACATTTTATTTGTAAATACAAGAATGCTATTAAAATTTTAGGAAGGCCTACATATATGTATATATAATTTTTAGGAAATCACTTATGCAAAATCCTTCACTGTTCAATATAAAATATTCTATATGAAAAAGTGCAGAAACGAGCACTAATAATAATAATAAAAATAAAATAATAGATAAGTGTTTTACCTATTTGGAGTTTACAAATATATGCAGAGACTCTCAGTACACCATTTCTATCACTAAAGAAGAGTTGCAATTACAGGGTTTTTAAAAAATAATTTATTTTTAGAGTTAATGTTAAAGTGGATATACCTTTTTCCTAATTTAAGGATTCATAACATAAGTTTTAGTACTGAAAGAAGGTAATAAACTTCATTGAATATTTACAGACAAAAGAAAACACTTAAAGTTAGGATTGTTGATGTGTAATGTCAAGAAAAAGAGGAGAAAGCATGATAAGGTGCAAAAAATGGTCTTTTTAGAAAAAACAAATTTCTGAAGGCTGCATGAACTATCTAAATTTACACTCTGTTGCTGAAATTCTTAATGTTACATTATCTTTTGGGTTTTTCAATGAAATTAATGTAATGTGTTCATAAATATACTTGTATATGCATATGTTTGTGTGTTTACATTTGCATATATTGTTTATTTTCTATCTTTATCTTGCCTTGGTCTCTATAAACCAACTCTATAGTTTTCCAAGTCAGATTTTATTTTATTTTGTTTTAAAAAGATGCAAGTTGATACAGCTACACTGTCATCAATTTTTAAATACATTTTTCAAAGTGGCTTACAACAGTTGAATGCATTTGAAGAACAGATGAGAGAGGAGACAGTTAGAGGCTTGTTAAATATATAGAGAGTGATGGTCTTGGGAGAAGAGCAATGTTCACAGGAATACCCGCGGGACAGCACCTACACCTCCTCTGCAGCCAACAGGAAGAAACTTGGTTAAGAACTTCCCCTTATGCCAGGATGTTGCTCAGAACGGACTGTCCCAACTTAGGTGTGGGTGCAATAAATCACCGAAATGTCCTGAACTTGACTCAGCTCATTATAATGTCATTAATAAGACATTATGTTGTGACTTTAGTTCCCCTGTGGGTTTCACTTAGGCATTCAGGGAAAATAACCAAGATGGAGTCACTCTGGCCAACCCCCAGACATTTGCAGGTGCAAGACCCTTAGGAGGGAACTTGACCCTCCCATTCTGGGCAGAACCCACAGAAGCCTTCCTTTCTCTTGCCAAATAAAAGACCAAGAACTCAGCACCATTTCTGGCAACCGGCTTTCAGGACCCTTCTGTTTGCCAAGCACCTTCCTTCTGCTTAATAAATCCTACTGTACTCACTTTCTGGTGTCTGTGTGCCTTATTCTTCCTGGCCATGGGACAAGAATGTGGATCTAGCTGAACTAGGGACTAGGCAGACGTCAATATAGAGTTAAAAGTTCTGAAAGATGCAAAATTTCCTGTCTAAATTATTGAAGCTGAAAATATTTTGGAAGTTTACAGATATTTGTGTTAGGTTTATGTAGGGCAATAGCATGTAGAAGTGAAAATTGTTCTTTAATGATATCTGCAGTTTATCCCAAATGAGTAGAAATTATAAGATTTAAAAAAAATTAAGTAAACTATTGTAGTAAATTATTAAGTCAAATAGTAAACAGAAAGTGTAGAAAAATAGGTAAACAAATGTTCTTATTCATCTTTAATAGGCTGCTTAGTCACCAGTATCTATTGGTACAATGAGAGAAAAGAAGCTTATTGTAAACTCCAATAAGTGTGTGTAGACTACAGACTAGAAAACAAATGTGGCCAAATACAAATGCAGAAGGTAAACATACAACAGTTTCCAGTATGTCAGTGTTGAAGGTGTAAAGTTAATGAGATATAAAATTGAAAGTTACATACTGAAAACATTTCCAAAAAATAAAAATGAAATGTGATGTAAAAATTACAAATAGCTATAAAATTGGGTACCTTCAGGTATTTCTGATAGGGCTTTATACTAAATCTCTAATTCACTTTCATGCTTAGAGGAAAGTTTTATGCTTTAATTCTATTCCTAAGAACATAGTAATTAGTCAGCATTCAATACTATTCTAATGAATGAATGAATGAATAAATGAATGAATGAATAAAATTAACATTAACACATTCAGTCATCTGTACTTCTAATACTCACTGAGGGTTCCTTCTTATTATGCAGATGATTTCTCTATTCTCATATTCATACTACTGCCTCCTTACCCTTCAGCTGTCAGCTTGGAAATCATATTCTCTACATCAATTTATCAATAATACTCCCAGGCTGGGTAAGGTGACTCCAGTGTGATTCTATAGTATTCCTCATGCTGTTTTGTTATCCTATCCTATCTGTACCTTGTACTACCATTTGATGTTAGGGATAACCAGGCCTTGTTAAGTCTTTGAACATATGTCCTTAAACAGTAAGTGGCACATAGAAGGGTTTCAAAAAATATTAGCTGAATGAAGACTTTAAAACAAAAATTTGGAAAGATAAGCATGGAACAGAGGCATGAGAGGAGACGATGGTGTCTGTGAGATAGAAAACAGTAGATACCCATGTAGTTGGCAAATAATGAAGCCCATGAAAGCCAGGCTGATAATGTTTATGGTGGAGGATGACAAATGATTTATTGATGAGAGGTGATAATCTAAGTATCAAGAAATGTTATTTAGATTAGAATTTTGGAATTAGAAATTACAGGAATGATAGTACTTCAGGCACTTTTTGAAATAAGGACATTATTACTATCCAAAGGTTAAATGTTGAGGATAAGGAAAGAGAGAGGAGATAAAATTTAGTTAAAGTATCTGTAATTAATTATGGTTAAAAAATTTTGGACTCTACTTTTAACTGGTTGAATAATAAACATCAAAGGCCACCCCTTCAAAAACAAAAACCATTCAAGACCACAAAGATTACCAAAAGTTTGACTCTCTTTATCTCTTTTTTCCTTTCATAATTTTTATTATTTCAATAGCTCGTGGGGTGCAGCTGGTTTTTGGTTACATGGGTGAATTGCCTGTTAGTGAAATCTGAGATTTTAGTAAACCCATCACTCCACTAGTGTATATTATTCATTTTAAATCCCTCATTTCCCTCCCATCCTCCTCCTTCTGAGTCTCCAATGTCCATGATAAAAGGCTGGATGCCTTTGTGTACTCATAGCTTACTTTCCACTTCTAAACGAGAATATATGTTATTTGAGTTTTCATTCCTGAGTTAATTCACTTAAAATAATGGCCTCCAGTTTCATCCAAGTTGCTGCAAAAATTATTTCATTTTTTTTTATGTCTGAGTATTATTCCACGATGTATATGTACAACATTTTCTGTATCCACTCACTGATTGATGGGCGCTTAGGTTGGTTCCACATTTTTGCAATTGTGAATTGTGCTGCGATAACAAAATGACTGCAGGTGTCTTTTTTAGGTAATGAATTCTTTTCCTTTGGGTCAATACCCAGTAGTGGAATTGCTGGATTGAATGGTAGTCTGCTTTTAGCTCTTTGGAAATCTCCCTACTGTTTTCCACTGAGGTTGAAGTAATTTACATTCCCACTAACAATGCATAAGAATTCCCTTTTCACCATGTCCACAGCCACATCTTTTTTTTTTTAATTTTTCATAATGACCATTCTGGCTGGGGTTAGGTGGTATCACATTGTGGTTTTTATTTGCATTTGCTTGACCATTAGTGGTTTTGAACATTGTTTCATGTTTATTGGCTATTTGTATATCTTCTTTTGAAAAGGCCAGGCGCAGTAGCTCACGCCTGTAATCCCAGCACTCTGGGAGGCCGAGGCAGGCAGATCACCTGAGGTCAGGAGTTTGAGACTAGCCTGGCCAACCTGGAGAAATCCCGTCTCTACTAAAAATACAAAAATTAGCCAGGTGTGGTGGTGCGTGCCTGTAATCCCAGCTGCTCGGGAGACTGAGATAAGGGAATCCCTTGAACCCAGGAGGCGGAGGTTGCAGTGAGCCGAGATCACGCCATTGCACTCCAGCCTGTGCTACAAGGGGAACAAGAGTGAAACTCCATCTCAAAAAAAAAGAAAGAAAAGAAAAGTAAGAAAAGTGTCTATTCATGTAATTTGCCCACTTTTTGATGTGATTATTTGTGTTTTTTAAATTAATTTATTTTTTTTGTCTGGCTGATTTGTTTGAGCTTCCGGTCTACTCTGGTTATTCGTCCTTTATCAGATGTATAGTATTCAAATATTTTTTCTCCCATTATGTATTTTTTTTTCTGTGTTGACTATTTATTTTCCTGGGCAGAAGCTTTTTAGTTTAATTAGGTCCCTTTTATTTATTTTTGTTTCTGTCGCATTTGCTTTTAGGGTTTTAGTCAGAAATTTCTGTGCCTAGGTTAATGTCCAGTAGAGATTTTCTTAGGTTTCTTTCTAGAATTTTTATGGTTTCAAGTCTTAGATTTAAGTCTTTAATTCATCTTGAGTTGATTTTTTTTCAATGGTGAGAGATAGGTATCCAGTTTCATTCTTTTACATGTAGCTATCCAGTTTTCCCAGCACCATTTATTGAATAGGTTGTCTATTCCCTAATTTATGTTTTTGTATGCTTTGACAAAAATCCGTTGGATATATTTGGCTTTATTTCTAGGTTCTCTATTCTATTCCATCGGTCTGTGTACCTACTGCTCCAGCACATTTCTATCTTGGTTACTATAGCCTTCTAGTATAATGTGAAATTAGGTAACATGATGCCTCCAGATTTGCTCTATTTGCTTAGGATTGTTTTGGCTCCTTAGGCTCTTTTTCAGTTCCATATGAATTCTAAGATTGTTTTTTCTCATTCTCTGAAATATGATGTTGATAGTTTAATTAGAATTACATTGAATCTATAAATTGCTTTGGGCAGTATAGTCATTTTCATGATATTCATTCTTCCAGTCCATGAGAATGGGATATGTTTCCACTTGTATCAGCTGTGATTTCTTTCAGGCAGCATTTTGTAGTTCTCCTCGTTAGAGATATTTTATCCCCCTTGTTAAGTTATATTCCTAGTTTTTTTTTTTTTTTTGCAGCTATTGTTAAAGGAATTGAATTATTGATTTTGTTCTCAGTTTGGTTACTGTTGGTGTATAGCAGTGCTCCTGATTTGTGTAAATTGATTTTGTAACCTGAGACTTTACTGAATTCATTTATCAAACCTACGAGTCTTTTGGAAGAATTTTTAGGGTTTTCTAGGTAAATAATCACATCATCAGCAAAAAGACATTTTTTGACTTTCTCTTTTCCAATTTGGATGACCTTTATTTATTTGTCTTTCCTAATTGTTCTGGGTAGGACTTCTAGTACTGTGTTGAATGGAAGTGATGAAAGTGGGCAGCCTTGTTTTGTTTCTATTCTTAGGGAGAAAGCTTTCAACTTTTCGCCATTCAATATGATGCTGGTTGTGTGTTTGTCATACATAGCTTTTATTATTTTGTTGACTCTCTTTTAATAGTATTGTTATCTTCTTAGTAATGTTGATCTATGACTAGCATCAGCTATGATTCTGAGAAGGTATGTATGAGAAGGTATATAAAAAAGTACCAGATATGATTCTAGACTGGAAGAATGATGTTAGTGAGCATAAAAATGGTGAATTTAAAGCAAAACAGATAAGGAAAAATTGCAGCGACATTCTCAACAAACCTTTATTTTACTATTTAAATTATCTTAATGTTTTATAGATACTACTGGTTTTACTTATGTGATATTTTCCCACCTTCCATTTATAATTTGGTTTACTCAATAATTTTTTTAATCTCATAATGCCTATTAACTTGGAATAAACTATAGACATCGTTATGAAAAATTTCTACTCCTACTTGCCATTGCCCTATGTGAACCTAACACAAATCTCTGTAGAAACCCCCCCAAAAAAATCCCAGTGCCAATAATTTAGATACATTTTTTTAGATTGCTTAGAAGCAGTTACCTCTATTCTTCAAACACATTTAATTGTTATGAGCCATTTTGAGAAATCTATTAAAAAACTGATGACAGTGTTGGTATATCAACCTGCTTATCTTTTTCGAAAATATGACTTGGCAAACTTTATAGGTTGGTGTATAGAGATTGATGCAAGGTAATAAATACAAAGGATACACACATATATGTATAGAAGCAAATATATGCACATATGACATATTTATAAACACATATCCATTTTAAATTCAGGGAAATAACATTAAATAGTAATGTAAAATAAAAATAATTTCAGCAACAAACTGTGAATTTACATTGTTTGGTTTGACTTATTTTGTACAAGTGCAATTATATAAACTGATGTGGAATATACATATATCAATATTTTTCTGCTAATTTTATGAAGATTGTGGTATTACAAAAGACTCAGACTAGACTTTGTAAATAGATTGAGGTGGAGGAATAAAATAGGCAAACATTTTGATGTTTCCTTTAGAGAAACTGACAGAAAGAGGGAGTACGGTCTACATAAATACAAGAAAATGATAATATTAGAAGTTTGGGAAAAGGGATGATAAAGGGACAAAAATTTGAGTAACTGAAGTTTAGCCATCATATTCATATGGATTATGAATTATTTTTGAAATGGTAATTAGACACAGATGTTCAACATCTTTATTTCTCAAATTTTGATGCATTCCACCTTGAGAAGGATAACCATGGCATTGAATTAAAGAAAAACCTCCCTTAGGACATTGGTAACCTGTGTAATATAATTTCAAGGAAGACAAAGTCAGAATTATATGCCTAATCAATTTTTTCCTTCTAGTAGTCCAAAAGTTCAACTTCACTTTGGTCTCCCATATTTATTAAAAGAATATATGAGGACATGGTTGGTACATACGGGTGTTTATTAATATTTCTGTGTATGCTGTGTGGATGTATGTGTGCATATACACTAGATAAAGATGAGATGTGATGCATTATGTACCTTATGTCACATAGCAAAAGAAAAATGGAATATTTTAAAAGAAAAAAGCTAAGTCTATGGCCACTGCTTTTGGCAATTATATTTAGTAGACAAACCCAACCAACCCATTAATTTTCCACTAAATTAATAGAAACATAGCTTTTATAAAAAGCACTAGTGTTGATCAGACAGACATGAATTTGAATCCGTTTCTTTCCCCTTATGTTTCTTGAAAAATGTTACTAATTTAGTCCTTTGAGCGTCACACTTTTTTATTTGAAATGTATCCATAAACTTGACTTAATATTTTTGTATGCTTAAATAGAACAGTATGTAGAAAGCTACAAGCAGTGTGTGTTGTGTATAATAGAGGCAAAAATGGTAGCAATTACTTTGTTGATGTTATTAACATTATTTTGTTCATTGTAATTGACCATAGAATAACAAATCTTGAGCAGTAAAGTAGAAATTATTTTATATTAGAAAGGTTATTTAAGATGTTTTAGTAGCTAATCAAGATAGCTTAATGTGCTTAAAAGTAAATGTGACAATAAATTACTAATTTATTCAACTGCAGATATGTTGTATTTTTCTTGGAAAGGTGTGATGTTCTCCTTATTTTTGTACTTTGTACCTTGCTATGGTTTCCTAACCTGATTAACTGCATTTCTAAGTATGAAGCTCCATGTCCTTATTTATAGGAAATGTATAAGTCCACTGCACACAAAACTTTAAAAACTATTTTGATATTTCATTCTCTAAAAATTTTGCCTGGTCATTTTTCATCCAATAGTACTTGTTTCATGCTTACATACATCTTGTCATATACAAATGAGGGGTGACCACTGGCACACAGAATCACAAAATCAAAGTTATTTCATCATCCAAATGAAAGGTTATGTACTCTTTTTCTTCTCCCTTGCCCAGGTGGTGGTAGCTAACACCCCACATAGTTTTACAAGAAGAATAGCTTACATATTACCTACATGAAAAATCACCTTTCTTCTTTTATTTCTGTAGAAGATATAAAACAAAATACTGACACTATTGAAGAAAAAACTGCTTATATAAACCAAAGAGTTTCTCAAGTCTAGGACATCGCAAGTAAAATTAGAAATTAACTACCTCACTCTTTGCAGCACTTAAATATAGTGTTTGATAATGCTGTTATTTTGTTTCTAGTGTTGATACAGTTGTAGAAAAAAGTTACTTCCAGTTTATATTGACATATTATCATCAGTTATGTTTCGCCATCTGTGGACCTAATTAAATTTACCCTTAAATTTGGTTTTAACAGACATCATTCACAAGCGAGACATGCTTACTAAACATCCTTTATGCAAAGAGAAGAAATAAAAATCATTTAAAATGGCCCCAAAATAATTTTGCTGTTAGTAAGTTGGATGCCAAATAACAGTTCTTAAGTTAAACTATTCTAAGCGATCAGTGGTGGCTGGTTATGCCAGAGAATAGGTTGGTGTAAGGACACCAATGAATACCAAGAGTATTTTTATATTTCACTACATTGAAAGAAGGTCAAATCATTTCCTTTCCCTTTCCGACTTTAATTTTCACTATAAACAACTGTAACAAGTGTTACATTGTTAGATTTTCCAAAATTTGAATCTCCTTAGAAATAATGTTAATACTTGACATTGCATTTTCATATATGTCAATCCTGTGCCCTGGACTAAGCAAGCTCTTAACAGCCAATTTTAAAATGAGTAATGCAATGAACAGTGAAAGAACAAAATCATCTGCTTTAGCTCTCCATAGTTTATTTAAACGAAACATTTTTAAAAATATACTTTTTACTTCACTTCATTTCTCCTATTAGTAAGAAATTGGAAAGCACACAAGGAAACAAAATAGAACATGAAATAAATAGAGAAGCAGATATGTGATTGAGTGTCATCTTTCAATTACTTTTGGGTTATGAAAGCTGTATTTCTGGCACGGTTTATCTACAGTAAAATGTATTCTTTTTAGGGAGTATATTATAAAATATTTCAAAATGGATATAAGAAGCCTAAATAATCCAGAAAGAGAAAAATGTGGCAATTGATGATAAATAGAAGAGTTTTGCTTATTTAATTAAAAAAATATTTCTCCAAAACTGAGTATAAGGCAAAAATGGAAAATAAGCAATATTCTAGATTAGTACATGGCATTTAACCATATCTTGCAGGTCATCTCTGCACAGATTAATATAAATTAAATTCTTAGAATTATTTTACAAATAAGAGGTTTGTTGGTGAACATCCTGCAAAAGGATATTTTATTCAGTCAGCAGGCTGGATTATAGTAAAAAGGAATATTCAATCCCCAAACAAGAGAGGTATTATGGAGCACATCCCTCTAGGATTTCTGTGAAAATTGATAGAAGAATTGTATCTCTAAACCAATGTCAAGAAAATCACTAAGGTGTAATTTTGTTCTCAGCAGATATATGCTCAGCAATAAGAAGAAAATATATGATTATGTTTAAGGAGTTGGCTGTGAATAGATTTATATAAACAATTTTAAGACGCAAACAAACCAATAGATGAAAAACTGGATGTTTTAAAAACACTACACTACCAAAATGCCATTTGCATGTAATCAAGGCTGAGGCATCTATTCATTCATCTATTCATTACTTCATAAAATTAAGCTGGTCCTAATTGTACTGTTTTTTTTTTACTGTTATATATTTACTATTAGAGAATACATATCTCTGTGCTTCTTCCCTATATCATCATTAGTACAAATAAAAAAGACTGACAGAGACAAGAATTTGGACTCAATGTTATGAATTTTTAAAGGCATTAATTTTTATTACTAGTAAATTAGAATTGTTTGTTTTTCATTTTTTTATATTCATTAATAGACAGAAATTAAGAATTTTCTGCATAGAGACCATAAAGTCTCATGGAACTAAAATTAAACAAATGGTAAGTACATAAAATGTTGAGTGTTTGTGTTACATGATAAAAGATTCCTATAAGCCCATATTATCTTTGAGCAAAGGGACTGGCTTCACTAATTGTATAGTAAGTCAACTCATAAAAATACTAAACAGAAAATCTATATGAAAACAGGGATGGAGTGCCAAAGATGCGAGCATTTAAATTGTCCCTGTCTAGAATCCCAAGCAAATTCATATTTCAAAATATGAACAAATAAAGCAGTGTGATCAATAATGTATTGAAGCCTCCAAATAAAATTCCTAAAACCCATAATCAAGTGTTAATAGCTACACTGTAGTCAATGTACCCTGGACTCAACTGGAGACCTGGTGGTTTGCCAGGTCAATAAAAAGAGTTCACACTGGTAGATGTGGGGAGCTTTATGTTGTCATTCAGAGATGATAGATCACAGAATCAGAGACTTGGATTTATAGTGATTGGTGTGTGTATGTCTGTATGTGTGTGTCTTTGTGTGTGTGTGTGTGTTTTTTTTTTTTTTTTTTTTTTACATTTTGGTACAGAAATGTTGGTCTCCTCTATCTACTCGAATTTCTCATTTTCTTTTGTCTCGTTATGCCATCATTCACTTCATTTTGTTAGTGTGGTGTTATATCAATATTGCTTTTAAAGTTTTCATCGAAGTTGGTGATGGGAAAGTGGTGGTACCCAGTGAATACTAAACTGTGAAAATGGAATAGTTATCTGATAAGAATCATTAAATCATAAGGACTGCTGGCTTAGGGAAGAGAACAAAGGATTCACTACTTAAGGAAAAAAAATGGAGTAAAATAGCACATATAGTACTTAATTTTAGATTGGCCTCTTTGGTCATCAGTGTATTCCAGTACCTGCATTGCATGTTTTTTACCTTGTTGCTCAGGTTTCAAATATATTTATATGGTATATTGTAGTTATCAAACTTGCCATTTATACCTCAGACTTCTGTTCAGGATGAAAAATATTCATTTGCTGCAGTCATTTACAAGAGGAACCATTTATCTTTTCTAAAAGCCTTTCACTTGTTAAAGCCATGTCTGCATGGCATTTAGAAACCCCGAAATGCTTACAATTAATATATTTAAAGTGATATTTTAGTTTCTTTTCACATATCATATCAATTAATTCCCCAGTAACTTGATGAGACAGGAATAATTTTGTGCTAAAATTTTCTGAATTATCTCTATTTTATCCCCATATCTGGCCATGTCACAGATGAGGGAAATGAAATATAGATACTTTCTTATACACATACTAGTAATTAGCAGAGCCATGATTAAAGTCTATGCTTCCTGACTTCAGATTCTACATGTTTACCAATATCCAACATCATCTTGGCATTTGTGGAGAACAGGTAACCATTTGGGGCAGAGAGGAGTGCATAGGAAACAGGGTTAAAGCTTTCTGCTTTGTCCCAAATAAATACATACTTCTGAGGTTACTTCTTCATTCTTAAATGCTTGATAGGTAAACCTAGTACAGTGTTGTTGATGCCAAAGGAAAATAAAAATGTTAGAGAAAGTTATCAAGTTGTCAAATGTAGCGGTTACACCTAGAAAATGGCAAATGAATTTAGCAAAAAGTCGAGTTTTAGTGATCTTAGCAGAAAGGACAGATTTCATATATCTGTGAATATTGGTAAATGAAATGTTGAGGAAGATAAAATATGGAAATACAGACTATTTAGAGAGACTTGGATGAAAATGGGAACAGTCTGATCAGCAGCTGGAGAAGAATATGAGTCATGGTGATGACATCTTAGGCTTGCTTTTTAAGCTTGTATAAGGCACAGAAATAAAGTGTCATAATGAAGCATTGGGTCAGAACTTGATGACTTCATGAAGTAAAGATACTGAATGCTGTTTATAGATCTCAAACGCGGGTTCAAAATTACAATCTTCATAGAAATAAGCGTTTTTCCTGTTCTAATGAGATACCTGATAAAACACTTATTTCTGTAAACTTAGATTCCGGTGGAATCATCTGAGACCTTTTATGGTATGTTGCCATTCTCAAATGAATTACGTTTTACAAAGATCAAATGACAATATTATTGTTATTAAAATAATACATAATGTATAATAAAAGAGTTCACTGCAGCATACAACTTAAGTATATGCAGTTTGGTTGTTTTGAATAAAGTTTCATTTTAGGAGTGATTTTAAAGAGGAACTCGAGGCTTTTATGTTCCTGCTTAATTTGCTAAACAAAAATAGTGAATGTAACATGACATTTCTTGAGAACACAATTTCTCAATAATAAATAAAAATAAGAAACTCAAACAGAACTAGGTTTATATGCAATAATATCTTAAATTAATATTGGCAAATAAAAATTAGATTCTTGGCCGGGCGCAGTGGCTCACGCTTGTAATCCCAGCACCTTGGGAGGCCGAGGTGGGCGGATCACGAGGTCAGGAGATCGAGACCATGGTGAAACCCCGTCTCTACTAAAAAGACAAAAAATTAGCCGGGCATGGTGGCGGGCGCCTGTAGTCCCAGCTACTCGGAGAGGCTGAGGCAGGAGAATGGTGTGAACCCAGGAAGCGGAGCTTGCAGTGAACCGAGATTGCACCACTGCACTCCAGCCTGGGCGACAGGGCAAGACTCTGTCTCAAAAAAAAAAAAAAAAAAAAAAAAAAAATTAGATTCTTGACCTACAGCTGAAAAAGGAAAGTGACAGTAATGCATGTTTTATGTGTATGGCTGCACGTCCTATGCATTTTTTCTTTTTCTTTCCTCTAGTATTTTGGGTGAATAATGTTCTTAGAGTTTAACTTTATGATTTTTAGTTCATTGGATGATGAGAAAATGAGCAGCTACACACAGTCCTGAAAAAAGGTAATGGATGAAGAAAGTGAACTTTAAGAAGGCTATAGTGACTGATGAGGCAGTGTGTCTCCCCTCATTTTGGGATGTAAAACCATTGCTAATGAAAATAAGACTATATTCTCCCATCAAAAATGAAGTGGTTTCTTCCTTTTTTTTCTAATAATGTACTTAAGAACATATGTAACTGTAAATTTATTTTCTGTGTCTTTAAAGTGAATGCAAATCTTATTTAAAGCTTAATAGGTATATTGATAGCTGACATAGTTTGGCTCTGTGACTCCACCCAAATCTCATATTGAATTGCACTCACATAATTCCCATGTGACCCACTGGGAGATAATTGACACATGGGGGCAGTTTCTCCCATACTGTTCTTGTAATAGGGAATAAGTTTCAGGAGATCTGATGGTTTTAAAAGGGAGAGTTTTAGTGTACAAGCTCTCTTCTCTTGTCTGTCAGCATATGAGATGTGCCTTTTGCTTTCTGCCATCAATGTGAGGCTCCTCACTCATGTGGAACTGTAAGTCTAATAAACCTCTTTCTTTTGTAAATTGCCCAGTCTCAGATATGTTTTATTAGCAGCATGAAAACAGACTAGTACACTAAATTGTCACCAGGAGTGGAGCGTTGCTGAAAGGATACCCAAATATGTGGAAGTGACTTCAGCACTGGGTAACAGGCAGAGGTTGAAAGAGTTTGTAGGTCTCTGAAGAAGACAGAAAAATGTTGGAAAGTTTGGAACTTCCTAGAGACTTGTTCAATGGCTTTGACAAAAATGTTGATAATGACATGAACAGAAAGGTCCAGGCTGAGGTGGTCTCAGATGAAGATGAGGAATTGGTTGGGAACTGGAGCAAAGGTGACTCTTGTTATGTTTGAGCAAAGAGATTGAAGGCATTTTAACCCAGCCATAGAAATTTGTGGAACTATGAATTTGAGAGACATGATTTAGGGTGCCTGGCTGAAAAAAATGTTTAAGCAGCAAAGCCTTCAAAAGATGACTTTGGTGTTGTTAAAGGCATTCAGTTTTATAAAGGAAGCAGAGCATAAAAGTTTAGAAAATTTGCAGCCTGATAATGCAGTAGAAAAGAAAATTCCATTTTCTAAGGAGAAATTCAATCTGGCACAGAAATTTGCATAAGTGACGAGGAGTTGAATGTTAATCACCAAGACAATGGGGAAAATGTCTCCAGGGCATGTCAGAGGTCTTCACAGCAGCTCCTCCCATCACAAGCCCAGAGGTGAAATATAAACATCAAGTAAGACAGTGTCCCTACCTCCCAGTTTCTGTGGGAAGGTAGGATACTGACTTCAGTGGATGCCTTGCTTCAAATTTCACCTTCACCTTTCCAGAGGTGAAGGAGGAAAAAAATTGTTTTATGGGCCAGGCCCAGGGTCCCCATGCTGTTTGCAGTCCAGAGTCTTGGTGCCTTGCATCCCAGCTGCTCCAGGTGTGACTAAAAGGGGCCAAGGTACAGCTAGGGCCATGGCTTCAGAGGGTGGAAGCCCCAAGCCCTGGCAGCTTCCACATGGTGTTGAGCCTATGGGTGCACAGAAGTCAAGAATTGGGGTTTGGGAACCTCCACCCTGATTTTAGAAGATGTATGGAAATGACTGAATGTCCAGGCAGAAGTTTCCTGCAGGGGCAGGCTGTCATGGAGAACCTCTGCTAGGGCAGTGTGGGAGGGAAACATGGGGCCAGAGCCCCTACACAGAGTTCCTCGTGGGACATTGTCTAGTGGAGTTCTGAAAAGAAGGCTACCATCCTCCAAACCATAGAACTGAAGATCCACCAACAGCTTGCATCCTGTGCCTGGAAAAACCACAGACACTCAACAGGACCCTGTGAAAGCAGCCAGGAGGGAGGCTGTACCCTGCAGAGCCACAGAGGCAGAAGTGCCCAAGATCATGGGAAACCATCTCTTGCATCAGTGTGACCTGGATGTGATACATGGAGTCAAAGGAGATCATTTTGGAGCTTTACGATGTTACTGCCCTGCTAGATTTTAGACTTGAACAGGGCCTGTAGCCTCTTTGTTTTAGCCAATTTCTCCCATTTGGAACAGCTGTATTTACCCAATACCTGTACCCCCATTGTATCTAGGAAGTAACGAACTTGCTTTTGAGGCTCATAGGCAGAAGGGCCTTGTCTCAGATGAGACTTTCATCTGTGGAAGTTTGAGTTAAGGCTGAAATGAGTTAGGACGTTGAGGGACTGTTGAAAAGGCATGATTGGTTTTGAAATGTGAGTACATGAAATTTGGCAGGGGCCATGAGTGGATTGATATGGTGTCCCCACCCAAATCTCATCTCCAATTTTACTCCCATAATTCCCACACATTGGGGGGGGCATCCTAGTGGGAGATAACTGAATCATGGGGGCGGTTTTACCCATACTGTTCTCATGGTAGTGAATAAGTCTCATGAGATCTGATGATTTTAAAAGGGGGAGTTTCCTTGCACAAGCCCTCTTCTCTTGTCTGCCACCATGTGAGACATGCCTTTCACCTTCTGCCATGATCGTGAGGCTTCCCAGCCACGTGGAACTGTAAGTCCAATAAACCTCTTTCTTTTGCATATGGCCCATTATTGGGTATGTCTTTATCAGCAGCATGAAAATGGACTAATACACTCACTTTAAGATGCAATATTGTTTCTCTTAAGAATTTGGGAACCATCATTTTGAAACATAAACATCAAGTAAGACAGTGTCCCTACCTCCCAGTTTCTGTGGGAAGGTAGGATACTGACTTCAGTGGATGCCTTGCTTCAAATTTCAAAACTGAGTGCTGTTACGAAGACATAGGAAGTTTGACTTTTTTTTTCTTTAGATAAAGTCAATTAGCCAACACAGATGATCACACAAATTACCAAGTGAATTTAGGATGAACTATATTTTGGTACTACCAAATCCTCTTAGGTGAGGACTAGCTGTTGCTGTCTTGAGTACATGTATCTGTTTAGCTGTCTCAGAGTAAATTTTTGTTTCCGTCTTTGCAATCTCCTGGTGGATTACCTGTCAGTTGCATCACATTTGGGTACAATGCTTATGCAATAAAAAAATTATTTTCCTTCTCTTCTTCCTTTGTGGAGAGATTTTGTGGGTTTGAAGATTTTGTTTCTAGTTATATCTTCCCAATAATGAATAAAGAGAGAGGATATTCTTTTGTGCAAAGAATAATTGCTTCATGTTAGGTGAAAGCACAAACCTCAGTTCTGTGAAATATGTATAGAAAAGTTAGAATACACATGGATTAGCAAATATTATAGCTAGAGTCTGACAGTCAAGTCATGTGCTTTTCTGTTCTTTAATAGCTTTCCCACACTTTTGCAAATCATATTTTGCAGATTCTCTTGGCAAATCATTTTCTGTAAGTTTGCATGATGGAAAGTACTGAAAAGAGATTGGCAACCGGAGAAAAGAGAAACCTAGGGTATTTCTCTCACTGTTTCTGCTGTTGGCAGAATCTCTGACAATGGCTGCATCTTTTTCAAAATCTGAGTTTCCACTGAGTAGCCCAGGTTCTTGTGCCTTGATGAACCTCCCTTGGTCCCTTAAGCTTTAAGGGTTTTAGAATTTTCCAGCTCTTTCTAGCACTAGAATTACTCAAAATTCCTTGTTTGGCTTGGCTCTTATAACATCTTTACAAACATATTTCTGAATTACATTTCTATTACACTACCTGGTTTTAATTACCTTTAGTTTTGCACACATAAAACTTATGAAGATTTTCAGTATGCTAGATTTATGGCTCTCTACATTGGGGAAGATATAGTCATCTTTTCTCTCATGTCAATAATGAATATTCAGCTATCAAACGTATTTTAGAACACATTACTCATGCTAAAACTATATGACACATTTTTAATATTATACTATTCTCATTAAAATAGGTCATAATTTCTTGTTTGTGTTTCCCTTATTTTTATTTATTTAATTTTTCAGTTATTTATATAGTTTATAAATAAGCAACCTTCTAACTGTAATATTAGTCACAAATTATTTTCTGGAATAAATTTTTAAATGTTGTATTGTACCAACAAGAAATTGCAAATTGTATTAGTTTCGATGCGCAAGGCTCAAAAGTCCTGTGGAAGGGCTTTATTATAAGAGACTCTAAGATTTTTTTTTTAAATGATAATAATCACAAGTATACTATGGTTTAAATCTACATATGACTTATTACATGTGGCTTCATACTAATTACACACAGCAATTCACAAAGGATAAGAAGGTGATAGGATTATTCCTTAAATTACTAAAGGCTGCTTACAATGAAAATATGGAAATCTTAATTAAAATAATAAAACAATTGCATATTTTGTAGATGTTTGATTTGAATTTCTTTCTCTTGTTTTTTTCATGTTATGCTGATATATTTATCTATGTCCAAAGCTATTTTTGTGGGCTACCACACAGTATGTCTTGCTATCAGGCCCAATGCTGAGTTAAAGTACAACGTTATTACAGAGGAGTTGGCCACAAATATAAAATCATGTATTTTAAAGCAGACAGAGTTAGTTTTCAACATAGTATAAGCATTTACTAGTAATTTAGGTATTTGCATATTAGTTAACTTATTGCTTTGGCTTATTCTTTTCAATGAATGGCTAAAATATTATACAATAAAATGCTCTGATAAATTATATTAAATAATTATGTTAAATAAAATATTTTATGTTAAGTTACCATGTCACATTTTTATGCCCAAACTTTCAACTACACAAATTACAGGTAAACAGGAGCACAGTTAAACAAATATGGTATTTATTGACACATCTATAGAAAGTAGAAACTTAGATCCTAGGTCACAAGAGAAATTCCTTATTATTGCATATTTTGAAGAGGAAAGAGTGATTGAACTTATGTCACTCTGATTTGCAGCATCTTGAGTCAAAAGGAATTCCCCATTTCATATCAAGAATATCTTTTATAGATGTTTATACTTTAAATGCTTTAATGTTCATCCTCATGGTTTAAAGGCATAGACATAGTTATCCCAAGGGAAGATGGGCTTTTCAGACCCTTTTATTATCCTTGATATCTGAGTAAAGTTAGGGAGTGTACTGAATGCATGATGCCACATGACAATGTGATATAATGCTTTTAGGAAGGTAGGAGAGTAAAATGTATAATTCTCCTGGTGGTAGGTTTTTAACAAATAAAAAGGAAGACAATTTAAATTAATGTAATGAACAAACAGGTGAGCAGTACACTGTAAAAAAATCCTTTAATCTAGTTTCAAAAGAGATAACAATTAAGTAAAAACCTGCAGAGCATGATGGCAATTACACAAACCCCCTGCCTTGCAAACTGTCTGAACTTAATCAGGCATGATTTCTTGCATAATAACAGAAACAAGGAATATGTTAAATAAGGACATAAAAATTCCCAGGGAACAATATGAAAATCTGAGAGACATATCCCATATATGACACATTACTATACCTATTAATTGTTCACACAATTCTTATGAGGAAAACCAGAAAAGCAGAGGTTTATGAATATGTATATACATACCAAGTGCCATTTCATTTTGAGAACTGCAAATAAAACAAAATCCTTTATAATATGTTTTACTAAAGATTAAAGATAATGAGCTCTGTTCACAAGGGCTGATAATTTCTATTTGTTACTTAAGAAATGTGAATAATAGGATTTTATACAGTTATTTACAAGGGTACTTATGAAATAAACAGAAGTGACACTACACTTTTTTGGTCAACTTTTGTAAACAAACCCTGAGCAGCAGGCCAAAAAAATTCCAATTAGGAAAAAAGAAACCTTTTATTCATAAAGGACTGTTATTATCACAGATGCAGGCACATTAGGGATAAAAAAGGCCTCCGAAGTCGGCAAATCTATACCCCTGCCACATCTGGAAGTCCCTTTTAAAAGATGATGTGGTTTATCCCATGTCATTTTAAATCTATAGAACAATTTATCTTCACAACATATTTTAAATTAATCCTAATCCTTTTACTTCACTGGTTTATGTGATGAATTCTAAATGTGTATCCCAAGAAATATAAAAGTCCAGCAAAAAGTCAAGAGAAATATAGAATTTGGTATATAATTATCTTTTTTATAATGTTAATTTTTAATTATTTAAAAAATGTTACAACATAAAAGACAATTTCAGAAGGAAAAACCACCAGTAAACATACAACTCTGATATGAGTACTGCTAAAGTTTCAATATATTTATTCAAATATTCTTTTGTCATTTTCATTATTTTAGTAGTTGGGTATTAAAAGTAGTCAAGATGGGTCTTATTGTTTCACATACTGCTTTTTAAAAATTTAATATTAAATATTGATAATAGTTCATATGATTGAATGTATTTCAAAAAGAATTCCATTCTGTGAATATGCAACTATATATTTAACAAACACCTTCTTTATATAACAGTTTCTATGTTTTATTGTCAGATTAGCAGAAGGAACAATTTTTTTTCATTTAAATCTATGTACATCTCTGCTTTTTTTCTTTCCAGATATTCCTAAAAGTAGAAATGTTGGACATTGATATATGAACACTGTTAAGAGTACTGATACACATTGCATACAGGTTTTTGTGATAAGTTTTTAAAATAATTGGATAAATACCCAGTGGCACCTTTTCTGGATTTTATGATAAGACTATGTTTGACTTTGTAAGAAACAACCAAAACATATTCCAAAGTAGCTATAGCATTTTGCATTTCAGTCAGCAATAAATGATACTTTTGCAGCTCCACATCCTTGTCAGCATTCAGCATTGTCAGTTTTTTGGACTTCAGGCATTGATGTGTTGCATTAGACCACCAATTGCAAAACTATCAAGCTATATAATCTATAACCTTCCTCAAATCATATATATCAGTTTAAGTCATTAAAATTGATCATTTTGAAACACAACACCAACAGGATGATGGAAGGGATGGTTCCAGCTTTCATCTCCCCATAGAAACACAGATTTTTCAACTACTCATGGACAAGAATATCTTTGTGGAAGCCTCAGAATCTAAGTTTCCAGCACTTCAGTGGAACAAAAGTCTGAGAGGAGTTGCATTGAATAGAGTAAAAACAACAATTTAAAATTACCTGTGCCCCCTGACAACACAGCTCAGTGACAAGAGAGGCTGTTTCGGCTTATGATTTCCTCTTAGGCGAATGTGAGAGTGAAGTTAGCTCTCAGCTTCTCTAGCCTTACAGAATACTGTCCAGGAAGAACAGTTCTGTCTTGTCCTGCTTAGAATATTGGGGGATTTTCATGGCTAAATTGTCTGGGGCAGCTTGGAGCAGGGTAAAGGGGCAGAAGTACCCAGCAACTTGCACATGGTTCTCAACATCCAACTGCAGGTGTTCCTAATATCTCAAAGACTTAACCAAGAGGCTCATTCATAAACCTCACAGGGTTGCCTGCCTGTGGATCCCCCATCAGCCAACCTGTACCCTCAGAACTCCACACACCCTTCTGTGTATGGCACCCTATGGATTCTCATGTACCACTCAAATGAACCCCTACAGAGAGCACACAGATCTCAGTTGCAGGTGCAGATCTTTGCAACCAGCTTGGCTCTGATGGTTTATGAGAAGGTGCACAACCTTCACAAATTCAGAGCACTTATCTAGGGAAAATATATAGGATTCTGTCAGCATCAGGCCTGGTTTTGCAACATCAAGAGAAGGCACAACATTCTAAGATTTGGTTCCAAAGAGGAAACTAGAGGAGTGAAGTGGTGTATTCATAGAAAAGGTGTGAGAGACCCCTAGAAAATCTAGCTAGGCTCACAGATGAAGGTCTTTCTCTCCCAAAGACAGTAAGTAAAAACTGAAAGGTGACCACATCTTCAAATACAAAGACAGTAATTCAAGGCTTCAAGGAATATGAGGAATCTAAGAAATATTATATCACCAAGTGGGTGGGGAAAGACCCCTTGGATAATTAATTGAGATCGAGTTGCCTGAACAAGAATTCAAAATAATCATCTAAAATAAAACTCAGTGCGCTACAAGATAACACATAGATACCTAAACAAAATTAGGAAAGTAAAACAGAAATAAAATGAAAAGTTCAGCAAAGAGATAAGAAGCATAAAAATAACTAAATAGAAATTCTGGTGGTGAAGAATATAGCATCTGAACTAAAAAAAAATTAATGGAAAGCTTCAACAGCAGATACATCAAGCAGAAGAAAGAATCAACAAACTCAAAGACAGATTATTTGAAATTCAAGTCAAAGAAAAAGAAAATGAAAAAAGAATAAAAATGAATGAAGAAAGCCTATAGGATTATGGGACACCACTTAGCAAAGAAATATATGCAATATAGGAATCCCAGAAGAAAGACAGACATCATAAGAGAAACGGTATTTAAACAAATAGATGGCAGAAAACTTCCCAAACCTGGAAGGGAAATTAATATCCAGATACATGGAGCCCAAAGAACACAAAATAACTTCAGCCTAAAGAAGTATTTGTGGAAACAAATTATAATCAAATTGTTAAAAGAGTTAAAAAAAAGAGAAAACTTCAAAAACAGCAGATGAAAAATAACTTGTCACAAACAAGGAAGCCCTCCTAAGATTATCTGCCAGTTTCTTAACAGAAAACGTGTGGGCCAGGAGAGAGTGTAATAATATTCAAAGTGTTGAGGAGAATCAAACAAATAAACAAACTGCCAATTAAGGATACTATACACAGCAAAACCACCCTTTAGAAATAAAGGAGAAATAAAGGTTTTCTAAAAAATAGCAAAAGAGTGAGTTTCTTACTGCTAGACCTGCCTTACAAGAAATACTACATGGAATACTTCAAGTTGAAAGAAAAGAATAAAAATCAGTATCATTAAAATGTACAAAGGTACAAAATTCAGTGGTAAAGTATGTAATGAAATTTATAATATTCTAGCACTATAATGGTGGTGTATAAATCACTTTTAAATCTAGTAAACTGAGTAAAGACAAAATTTTCTAAAATAATCGTAGCTACAATAATTTGTTAATAGATACACTATATAAAAAGATATAAATTATAATGCCAATAACAAAATCAAGGAAGAAAAGAAATACAATTTTAGAATTGTGTACGTGATTGAAGAGAAGTTGGCATCAGCCTAAAACACACTAGTATAATGATGAGATAATTTATGTAAGCGTCATGGTAATGGCAAATTTAAAAAAGAGTAGTAAATACACAAAAAATAAAGAGAAATAAATCAAGCCATATTATTACAAAAAAAATTCCCATCCCAAAGGAAAACAAGAGGGCAAAACGATCAAAGTAACTGCAAATAAAGTGGGGAAAGGTTAACAAAATAGCAAAAGTCGTTACCTGTCAATAATTACTTTAAATGAAGAAGAATTAAATTTCCATTAAAACACATTAAATGACTGGATGATAAAAACACGATTTAACTATATGCTACTTAAAAGAGACAGCTTTATCTTTCAGAACACCAGCAAATATAAAGAAAAGGGATAGAAAAAGGTATTCCGTGCAAACAGTAAACACAAAAAGCTTGGATGGCTATACTAGTTTCAGGCAAAATAAGGAAAAACTGTCAAAAGAGACAAAGAAATACAATACCGTGATAGAAGAGTCTTTTTAGAGAATATAGCAATGTAAATACATATGCACCCAACACTAAGCACCTAAATGTGTAAAGCAGATATTAACAAAATAGAAAAATAAATAGACAACAGAACAATAATTGTAGCAGGCTTCAATATTTCACTTTAAACAAGGATTGATCATCTGGCAGGAAATAAAAGAGAAAAAATCAGACTTGAACTACACTACAGATCAACTATACCTACAAGACATATACATAACTTTTCACCCAACTGCTACAAGAGACACAATCTCCACAAGCACAGATGGAACATTTTCCAGAATAGATATTGGGACACAATGCACATTATAACAAATGTAAAAAGATTGAAATGACATCAAGTATCTTTTCTGACCACAATGATGTAAAACTAAAAATCTAAAGAGGAAAACTGGAAAAATCATGAATACACGGAAAACAAGTCACTCAATTCTGAGTACTTAATAGATCAAAAAGAAATGAAATGAAACGTTTTTAAAAACCTTGAAAAACGTGAAGATAGAAACACTATATACCAAATCTTACATGATCCAGCAAAAACAGTTCTAGAAAGAAACCCTATAGCAAACACCTATATTAAGAAAATAATAATATCTCAAATAAATGACCTAACTTTAGATTTCAAGGAAATAGACCAGGGATATAAAACTAAGTTAGCTTAAGAAATGAAATACTAAAAAAGATTAGAACAGAAATAAATGAAATAGAAACTAGAAAAAAGTAAACAAGATCAATAAAACTTAGTTGTTTTTTGAAGTATAAACAAAATTGTCAAACTTTAGCTAGAATATTTTTAAAAGCCCCAATTAATATATTGTAATTTAAAGAAAAGACATTACAACTGAAAGTATAGAAATACAAAGGGTTCTAGAAACTAGTATGAACAATTCCTTGCCATCAAATTGGAAAACTGAGAAGAAATAGATAAATTTCTAGAAACATACAACCTATCAACAAAGAAAAGCCTAGGACATAATGGCTTCACCACTGATCTCTAACAAACACTTAAAGACTTAACAACAAACATTTTCAAACTTTTCAGAAAAACTGATGAGAATATAGCATTTTCCATCTCATTCTCTGTGACCAGCATTACCCTGATACCAAAGTAAAACAAATATATGACAAGAAGAAACAATTAAATGCCTATATACCTGATTAACGTAGATGCAAAAATTATCAAATAATAGTTGCTAACTGAAAACAACATCACATTAAAAGGATCATAAACCATGATGAAGTGGCATTTATCTCTATGATTCTTGGATGGTTCAACATATAAAAATCAATTACTGTAATACACCACATTAAAAGAATGAAGAATAAAAATCACATGATCCTCTGAATAAATGTGAAAAACCATCAGACATAACTTAACATTTATTTGTAATAAAAAACTCTCAACTAATTATGTATAGAAACAATGCACTTCAGCATAATAAAGGCCACATATAACAAGCCTGTCACTAATATGATACTAAATTGTCAAAAGCTGAAAGCTTTTACTCTAAGATCAGGAACAAGATAAAGGTGTCCACCCTTACAACATTTATTCAACATTGTATTGGAAGTCTTAACCATAGACAATAGGCAAATAAAAGAGACAGGGTTCATCTGAATCAGAAAGAAAAAAATTCAAATTATATCTTTTTGCCAATGACATGATCCAATTACATATAGAAAACCCTAAAGACTCCATCAAAAGCTGTAGAACTAATAAACAAATGCAGGAAAGTTGCTGGTTACAAAATCAACATGAAAAATAGCTGTTTCTATATACTCAAAAAAACTATTCAAAAAAGAAAATAAGAAAACAAAATGTTCAAGCATACATTCAATCAAGGAGGTGAAAGAACTATACACTGAAAATTATAATACCTCGAGGAAATAAAGTAAAGTAGACATAAATAAATGGAAAGATATCACTTGTTCATAACTTGGAAGAATTTATATTGTTAAAATGTCTATACTACACAACCTGATTTACAGATTCAATGTAAACCTATTCATATATATTACAATGCCAATGACATATAGAGAAATAGAAAAAAAAACTTAACTTTTATATAAAACCACAGAAGATCCTGAATAGTCAGAGCAATATTAAACAAGAAGAACAAAGCTGGAGGCATCATACTTTCTGATTTCAAATTATGTTGTAAGCTTACAGTATTTGAAACAGTATGCTTATGGCCAAAAAAAAAGTAGATACATAGACCAATGAAATAGAGTTGAGGGCTAAAATATAAACTCATACCTACAAACTTCTTAATTTTCTACAAAGATGCCAAGAATACAGACTTCAGTGAAATACCTAGATCTAGTCTTGTCAGAGGGGACTAGAGCACTAGGCAAAGAAAAGATTAAGGCCGTCTATTAGTCCATTATCATGCTGCCAATAAAGACATATCTGAGTCAGGGAAGAAAAGGAGGTTTAATTGGACTTACAGTTCCACATGGCTGGGGAGGCCTCCGAATCATGGTGGGAGATGAAAGGCACTTCTTACATAATGGTGGCAAGATAAAAAAATGAGGAGAAAGTAAAATCAGAAACCCCTGATAAAACCATCAAGTCTCATGAGATTTACTATCACAAGATTTACTATCACAGCAAAGACCGGCCCCCATAATTCAATTACCTCCCCATGGGTCCTTCCAACAACATACGGAAGTTCTGGGAGATACAATTCAAGTTGATATTTGAGTGAGGACATAGCCAAACCATATCATTCTGCCCCTGGCCCATCCAAATCTCATGTCCTCACATTTCAAAACCAGTCATGCCTTCCCAACAGTCCTCCAAAGTCTTAACTCATCTCCGCATTAACCCAAAAGTCCACAGTTGAAAGTCTAATCTGAGACAAGGCAAGTTTTTTCTACCTATGAGCCTGTAAAATCAAAAGCAAGCTAGTTACTTCCCATTCCAAATGGGAGAAATTGGCCAAAACAATGGGATTATGGGGCCCATGCAAGTCTTAAATCCAGTGGGGCAGTCAAATTTTAAACTCCGAAATTATCTCCTTTGACTCCAGGTCTCACATCCAGGTCATGCTGATGCAAGAGGTGTGTTCCCATGGTCTTCAGCAGCTCTTCCCCTGTGGTTTTGCAGGGTACAGCCTCCGTCCCAGCTGCTTTTACAGCTGATGTTGAGTGTCTGTGGCTTTTCCAGGTGCATGGTGCAAGCTATTGGTGGATCTATGATTCTGGGGTCTGGAGGATTGAGGCCCTTTTCTCACAGCTCCACTAGGCAATGCCCCAGTAGGGACTTGGTGTGGGGGCTCCGATCCCAAATTTCCCTTCTTCACTGCCCTAGCAGAGGTTCTCCATGAGGGCCCTGCCCCTGCAGAAAACTTTTGCCTGGGCATCCAGATATTTTCATGCATCTTCTGAAATCTACATGGAGATTCCCAAACCTCAGCTCTTGACTTCTATGTACCCACAGGCTCAACACCATGTGGAAGCTGCCAAGGCTTGGGGCTTCCACTCTCTGAAGCCACGGCCTGAGCTGTACCTTGGCCCCTTTCAGCAACACCTGGAGCAGCTGGGACAAGGGCACCAAGTCCCTAGGCTGCACACAACAAAGGGACCCTGGGCCTGGCCCACAAAACCACTTTTTCCTTCTGGCCCTCCAGGCCTGTGATTGGAGGGGCTGCTGCGAAGGTCTCTGACATGGCCTGGAGATGTTTTCCCCATGGTCATGGAGATTAACATTAGGCTCCTTGCTACTAATGCAAATTTCTGCAGCCGGCTTGAATTTCTCCCCAGAAAAATGGGTTTTTCTTTTCTAATTTTTCCAAACTTTTACGCTCTGCTTCCCTTATGAAACTGAATGCCTTTAACAGCACCCAAGTTACCTCTTAAATGCTTTTTTATTTAGAAATTTCTTCTGCCAAATATCCTTACTCATCTTTTTCAAGTTCAAAGTTCCACAAATCTCTAGGGCAGGGGCAAAATGTCACCAGTCTCTTTGCTGAAACAAAAGAGTCACTTTTACTCCAGTTCCCAAGAAGTTCCTCATCTCCATCTGAGACCTCCTCAGTCTTGACCTTATTGTCCTTATTGCTATCAGCATTTTGATCAAAGCCATTCAACAAATCTCTAGGAAGTTCCAAACTTTCTTATATTTTCCTGTCTTCTTCTGAGCCCTGCAAACTGTTTCAACCTCTCCCTATTACCCAGTTCCAAAGTCACTTCTACATGATCATGTATCTTTTCAGCAATGCCCTACTTTACTGGCACCAATTTACTGCATTAGTCTGTTTTCAAGCTGCCGATAAAGACAAACCCAAGACAGGGAAGAACAAGTTTTTTAATTACACTTCCATTTCCACATGGCTGCAGAGGCCTCAGAATCATGGTGGGAGGCAAAAGGCATGTTTTATATGGTGGCAGCAAGAGAACACAATGAGGAGGAAGCAAAAGCGGAAACCCCTCATAAACCCATCAATTCTAGTGAGACTTATTCACTATCACAAGAATAGCACAGGAAAGACTGGCCCCCATGATACAAATACCTCCCCCTAGGTCCCTCCCAAAACACATGGGAATCCTGAGACATTCAATTCAAGTTGAGATTTGAGTGGGGACACAGCCAAACCCTATCAGGCCGTCTCCTACTTTCCCCTCCCACAAACCCTCAAATAAATGAGGGGATTCTTAGGTATTACAGGATTCTCAGATTATGGATACCTGGGTGTGGTAAGATAGCTTGTCCCTTATATAACCTAATAAAGGAAACTCAGTCAACTAAGACTCACTTCTTAATTTGGAAACCAGAGGCTAAAAGGGCATTTGACCAATTGAAACAAGTCTTGCTTGAGGCACCGCCCTTCGTCTTCTCATAGGTAAGACATTCAAACTTTATGTATCAGAAAGGAAGGGAATGACTTGAGGTTCAGCCCAGCAGCCTGTAGGCTACCTAAGCAAGGAGCTTGATTTGGTAGCTAAAAGATGGCCAGCCTGTCTACAGGCAGTTGCAGCAGTATCTTTGCTGGTGCCAGAGGTTACTAAGTTAACCAAGGGGGATAACTTAACCATTTATACCCCACATAATGTGGCAGGACTGGTGTCTTCTAAGGGGAGTCTCTGGATAATGGACAACTGCTGCCTCTAATATTGAGCTCTGCTATTAGATCTGCAGTCCAGTTAAGAACATGACCCTTCCGGCCAGGTGCAGTGGCTCACACCTGTAATCTCAGCATTTTGGGAGGCCAAGGTGGGCAGATCACGAGGTCAGGAGATCAGGACCATCCAGGCTAAAACGGTGAAACCCTGTCTCTACTAAAAATACAAAAACAAAATTAGCCGGGCATGGTGGTGGGCACCAGTAGTCCCAGCTACTCGGGAGTCTGAGGCAGGAGAATGGCGTGAACCTGGGAGGCGGAGCTTGCAGTGAGCCAAGATCGAGATCACGCCACTGCACTCTAGCCTGGGCGATAGAGACTCCATATCAGAAAAAACAAATAAACAAACAAAAAAACCTGACCCTCTAATCCCAGCCACCATTCTCCCAGAGGAAGTTGGGGAGCTTAAACATGACTGCATACAGATAGTAGTGCAAACCTATGGAGCCAGAGAGGACTTCAAAGAAACTACTTATAGAACACAGACTGGACTCTCTTTATGGACAGAAGTTATTTTGCAGAACAAGGGATCCATAAAGTAGGATATACAAGAATATGAATGATATTATTGAGAGTGTGCCTCTCTCCTTGGGCACAAGTGCTCAATTAGCTCAGACAATAGCCCTTATGAGGGTGTTTGAATTAAGCAAAGGGAAAGCAGTTGATATTTATACTGATTCTAAGTATGTTTTCCTAGTCCTTCAGGCTCATGTCACAATCTAGAAAGAGAGGAACTTCCTCACAGCTAATGGTTCTCCCCTTAAATACTATCAGGAAATTAACAGATTCTTATCCTCAGGTTTGCTTTCATGAGAAGTGGCAGTAATACCTCGTAAGGGCCACTAAAAGGGGATGGATGAAATAACCGAGGGTAAAAAGTTGGCTGACTAAGCAGATAAATTGGCAGTAAGAAGGTCCCAGATTTCTTATCTACTAGAGACCCTTCTGATCTGGGAGGGCTCTGTAAGAGAAATAAAACCTCAATATTCTCCTGCATAAGTAGAATGGGCCACCTCTCAGGGATACACCTTTCAGTCCTTAGGATCGCTACAATAAGAAGATGGCAAACTTCACCTAACAGCTTCCAGCCAATGGAAAGTTCTTAATATCCTTCTCTAAGCCTTCCACCTAGATAAAGATAGAACCTATCAATTGCCCCAATGGTTGTTCTCAGGGAAAATTCTGCTACAAATATTCAAATAGGTCATTAATGCTTGTGACACTTGCCTTAAAAATAATCCCCTCAATCAATGGCTCTTCCCTGCAGACTCCCAAAGAACAGGAGGCTACTTGGGGGAAGACTGGCAGATAAATTTACCCAATGGCAGATAAATTTACCCACTGGCAGATAAATTTACCTGTAAAGCCAAAGAAAAGCAGCATCCAGTGTCTCCTGATATGAGTAGATACCGTCAATAACTGGGTAGAAGCATTTTCATGTTGGACAAAGAAAACCTCTGAGGTGATAAAAGTACCAATTAATGAGATCATTCCTTGCTTTGGACTTTCTAAATACCTCCAGAGTGGTAATGGCCCCTTGTTCAAGATGATTGTCACCCAGAGGGTCTCAAGGACACTAGGCATACAATACCATGTTCATAGTGTTTGGTGACCACAATCCTTGGGAAAGGTAGAAAAGGCATGATATTATCAAAAGGCACCTCAGAAAACAGTCACAAGGGACTTCTCTCTCCTGGATTACTCTTCTCTCCATAACCCTACTACTTGTTAGAAACACCCCCTTTGAACCTGGGTTTAGGTCCCTTCGAAATGATATATGGACGGCCTTTTCTCATCAGTGATTTCTTGCTAGACCAAGAAACTTCTGATATGATTAAACATGTAAGTACTTTGGCCCATTTCCAACACAAACTGAAGCAACTGTAGGAGGCCCAACCCCGTGAACTAGGCCACCACCACCTCTATTCAACCCAGGGGACTTAGTGCAGGTAAAGGCTCTTCCTTCTCTTTCTCCCTCTTTAGGCCTGGTGTGGGAGGGACCTTACATTGAACTTCGTTTTTTTTTTTTTTTTTTTGAGACAGTCTCACTTGGTCGCTCAGGCTGGAGTGCAGTGGCATGATCTTGGCTTACTGTAACCTCTGTCTCCCAGGTTCAAATGAATCTTGTTCGTCAGCCTCCTAAGTAATGGCAATTAGAGGCATGCACCACCACGCCCAGCTAATTTTTGTATATTCAGCAGAGACAGAGTTTCATCATATTGGCTAGGCTCATCTCAAACTCCTGAGTGATCCACCTGCCTCGGCCTTCCCAAGTGTTGGAATTACAGGCATGAGCCAAGGCACCCAGGCAAACTGTACTTCTTTCTACCCCTTTGGCAGTGAAGGTCACTGGAATAGACTCTTGGATTCATTATACTCTAGCAAAGGCCTGGAGAACTGACAGAATTACCTCAGAAGAGCACCCAAAGCTCTTCTGAAGAAATCGGAGACCTCAGGCTAAAGATCACAAAAGATAAGTGTCAATAATGAACTTTCCATGGATAGCCTCTTTATTCCTGCTTATTCTTGTCGTTCTCACCTTCATTTCATTCCTCACCATAAGGTATCTTTATCAAGGACCCCTTAATCCTGAATTCCCACAGGAATTTTTTTACTCACCTAAACAGTAATCTCTCTTCTAGTTTAACTGGCCCCATACAAGATTTAGTTTCTTTCACCAGGATGAAACAGCTCTGGCCACAATATTGTTTTCAGAATAATTAGCCTATTTACTTCTTATTTCTCTTATCTTTGGCACTAGGTTTTTCCCTTTTAGCTCCTCTTTGTGTAATATACATATTTGGTGCATGAATATTTAAGCTCTGTGACGGTTAATATTGTTAATTTGATTGGATCGAAGGATGCAAACTATTGCTCCTGGGTGTGCCTGCGAGGGTGTTGCCAAAGGAGATTAACATTTGAGTCAGTGGACTGGGAAAGGCAGACCCACCCTCAATCGGGGTGGGCACAATATAATCAGCTGTCAGTGTGGCCAGAATAACAACCGGCAAAAGAATGTGGAAAGACTAGACTGATTTAGACTTCTGGCTTTCATCTTTCTCCTCTGCTGGATGATTCCTGCCCTCAAACATCAGACTCCAAGTTCTTCAGCTTTGGGACTTGGACAGGCTTTCTTGTTCCTCAGCTTGTAGATGGCCTACTGTGGGACCTCACCTTGTGATCCTGTAAGTCAATACTCTTTAATCAACTCCACTATATGTATATATATCCTATTAGTTCCCTTTATAGAGTCCTGACTAATACAACCTCCTTGTAAAATTTGATTTTTCTCACCTAGGGATTAACAAACTCCAAATGGTCATGCAAATGGCCAAAAGGGAGCCGATGGCTCCCTTTTACCGGGGACCCTTAGATAGAACTCTGAGAGGATCTGACTGCCATTTTCCCACAATAACACATCCTGTCAACAGGAAGCAGTAAGAGCAGTCACTTACCTGAAACAGCAGTTAGATGAACCTACTCAGAAGTGGTGGAGCATGCCCAGAGTCAAGCAAAGCCTGGGCAGAGGGGCTGCTGGCCATGGAGATATCTACCTGGTGCTGTGTTACCAAAAGGATCCTGTGTTATTGCTATGGAAAATAGTATGGAGGTTCCACAAAAAATCAATAGAACTACCTTATGATCCAGCAATCTCACTTCTGGGTATACATTCAAAGGAAATAAAATCGATAAATAAAAGAGCTATCTGCACTCCGCTGTTCACTGCAACATTATTCACAATAGTCAAGATATGAAACAATCTAGAAGTCTATCAATAGATTAATAAATAAAAATATTGTGGTATATTAGCACAGTGGAATTCTATTCAGCCTTAAAGAAAATCCTGCCATTTGCAATGACATGGATAGACCTAGAAAGCATTATGTTTAATTAACTGAGCCAGTAACAGAAAGACCAGCACTGTAGTATCTCAATTATATGTAGAATCAAAAATAGTCAAACTCACAGCACATAATAGAATGGTTGTTGCCAAAGGATGGGCACAAGGATGCAGGGGTGGGGAGGTGGGGTAGTAATGGTTAAGGGATACAAAGTTTCAGTTATGCAGCATAAATAAGTTCTGGAGATCTACTACCCAGCGTAGTGCTTATAGCTAACAATACTGTATTGTGTACTTAATATTTGCTAATATATCAGTTCTTGTGTTAAGTGCTCTTAGCAAAGAAAAACAAAACAAGGACAGTAATAGTAATAACAAGGGGTAAGAAAAAACTTTAGCATGTGATGAAAATGTTTATGGCCTTGATGGTGATGATGTTTTCACCAATGTATGTATATCACAAACTCACGGTGATTTACACATAAAATATTTACATCATTTTATAGTTCAATATACCTCAATTGAGTGGTTAAAAAGCAATCAATTAATCAATCGAGATTATTAATTTTTTCCTCATTGATCTTTTTTCACCCTCATAAAAATTTATAGACACAATTTCAACAAATAAAGCTATTATTAGTAGTAAATTTATCAACTCTATGTACTGAAGCCTTTCACAGAAAACATAAATTACATAAATAGAGATATTATAAACAGTCAGGCCTTAGTGTGTATCCGGTGCTTTTCTAAGGTCTTTGCATCTGTTGACATGTTTACTTGTCACAACAAATTGATGAATATATATAATGTAAAGATGACAAATCTGAAGAAGAGTTGGCAGTGCAAATTTATACAGCCACTATAGAAAATAGTATGGAGATTCCTCAAAATATTAAAAAACAGAACTACCTTATGATCCAGCAATCCCATTTCTGGGTATATATTCAAAGGAAATAACATCGGTATATCAAAGAGATATACACACTCCTATGTTCATTGCAACATTATTCACGATGTTGAAACAATAGTTCCCCAATAAAATTTTTCCAAACTGGACATCTGTTTAAGTATACGTTAAAACCCAAATCCTTCTTTGAAGATAGTTTTATGCCCATTTAACTAGGTTCTAATCAATAAAATGTAATTGTGAATAATGTGCTCAATTTCTGAGTCATTTACTTAAAGAAAATTGTTTACTTATCCTCGATTGTATATAATCTTACTGTAGGTTGAATGCAGACTTGATCAAATCCAGTTTAACTATGATGAATAGTACAATATATACGTGGATGAAAAAACAAGATCTTGGTATTGTGGAAAAGCCCTTCCATAAGGGCTGCTTGATACTGCTCAATTCTATAATTTTATGTTACTGAGAAATATACATCTTTCTTAGTTGAGCACTGCAATTTTTCTATGTTTTCTACAATATTCTATCATTTTCCCTAAATTATATATTGCTCTAGTTTACCCAGCTAGTATGTAACAACAGTAGGAACGAAAAATCAAAACAAGAAAGTCTGAAAAACCTAAGCTCTAAATCAGTACACGCTGTTATCTAAAGTGGCAATAAGCAAATGATAATGCTTCTCATACATCTATCACATTCAGCTCTTTCCAGTTCCACTCTGCATGCATGTACTGGTGTCTAAACAGATCTCGAAATTAACTTCTAAGCAAAACTTGATGTCAGAATCATAGGAGATTGAAAAAATCACATTTCTTGTAATTTTAGGAATTTCTAAAATACTTCATTTGTGAGTATGTCAGTTTTACTTCTAATCAGCATTTCTGATTATGCAACATTTCTGATTATTCTGGATACAGGAGAGATTTGTGGTTTTCTCCCAATGATAAAGCTATATATCTAAGTCAATTTACATTCTACATATAGAGAAACTTAGCAGATGCAAGAAGTGATCACCTTTAGATTGGCATGATTGCTATAGATTGACAATATGAAAAATGATTTCTTGAACAAATAATGAGAGGAATCCCCTTGGAAGAAATGAAAATTACAAATTCATAACAAATGAGTTTGTGAAGTATGCCGAAGTCATATAGAAACCTGAGGTAATGTTTTCATACTTTTAAGTTCATCTTTTTTATTTTATAAGCTTCTAAAGGTCACAGAAGTTATAATTTTTATCCTGAATACTATGAAGATTGGTGAAGAAAAAAACATGTCATGATTGAAATCAACATTGTATCTGTTAGTCCTTTTGGGACAGTAAAAATCATTTTGATTCACTCTTTTCTCTAAGAAAATGTTTACATATAATTATTACATTTGATCTATGTTTCCTCTGTTTAGACAATGGCTTAGATCATGGGTCAGTAAATATTTTAACTATTCCAGTTATTAATATTTTAGCCTTTGCATACTATAGGGTTTCTGCTGCAACTACTTGATTCTGCCAATGTATTGTGAAAACATCCATAAGACAATATATAAATGAGTGGGCAGACATGTGTTCACTAACATTTTATTTATAAAGTCAGCAATCTATAAGTCATAGTTTGCTGACCCTTGATTTAGATTAGTGTAGTTCAATAGAATTTTCTACATTAATGGAAATGTTCTGTCTGTGTTGTGTAACATGAAGGACACTAGCCACATTTGGCCACTGAACACTTGAAGTGTGTCTAACGTGGCTGAGAAACTTAATTTTTAATTTTATTTTTATCAATCACTTTAAAAAGAAATTTAAACAAACAAGTTTTAATGACTACTCAACTGAACAGCATGTTTATATTTGCATATTAGCCATTAGTAAGCAATACATCAGCTTTCCTTATTAGAATGATTTCTATTTTTATTTAAATAAAACTTTATAGTCTTCAATTAGATCTCTGTGTTGCAAATGTGGTACAATCATCTATGAATATTTAAAAATAGGTCACTGCTTATTAAATATGTCACTGTTTTTCTTTTTATAAAATTTGAGACCAAGGAGTTTTTATGTGCTAAAATAATATCTTTGTGGCCACAGGATGATTATAAAAACATTACATTTCATTGTATCGTATTTAAAATGAAATCACTTCAATAACAAAAGTCCAAATGAAATTAGTGTGAGCAATAACAAAATTCTGGAAAACAAAGTTTCATTTTGATTAATATATGTCTTCACCTTCTTTTCAAAGTTGCAGTTTCTGTACTTTCAAGTTACTCTCCTCGGCATTAGCTTTCTATCTTTCTAGATAACCTTTCTCATGGTCAAAGAGAACTACTGCAATACCAGGCATCATATGTAAACTAAAAACGTCTTCGTATTATTGCAGTCACTGCCAAGGAGAACTGAACTACTCTGAGCTACAACAATTGTAATTCTGCCCTTAATTTGGAGCTGCATTCCACATCTCCTGAAGCCAGTGGTGGCTAGATACCTAAACAAAATTTGGATTTTGTTAACAAGAAAGAAGTGTCAAAAATGTGCGGATGAGCAATGAAAAAGATAGAAATATTGCACTATATAATAAAATTCAGTGTAGGGAAAAGGATGGGAAATAAGTAATGGCAGAAAAAAATAGATTACTTATTTTGATATGATTAGCGACTAACGTTAATTCATTTGATGTAATATAAGTTGGCTTTAATAAATCACTAGATGCCATGTTTCAAAAACCTTAGAAAGCTATTAATTAAAATTGGTTTGGATATGAGCACTGTTACATGGACTGAAACTGACTAACAGACTATAAACAAAAACTAATGATAGATGGCAATGCATTGAGGAAAAGCATGTAGTGTTTTCACTTTGGAAAAATTAACATCTTTAGGAATAACATAAAAATTTAATTTTTTATAAATATGAATAGCAATTGAGTTTCACCAAAGACATTATAAGTGCAAGTAAATTATTTCAAATAAGTTTATATTGTTTTCATTGCTCACATCTTTGAATATTAAGCTTGTGGTAGAAAAGAAGCTAATAGACGATTGCATACAGGAATTTCTTTCTTTCTTTTTCTTTCTTTCTTTCTTTCTTTCTTTCTTTCTTTCTTTCTTTCTTTCTCTTTTTCTCTCTCTCTTTCTTTTTCTTTTTCTTTTTCTCTTTCTTTCCTTTTTCCTTCCTTCCTTCCCTCCCTCCCACCTTTCTTTCTCTTTCTCTCTCTCTTTCTTTCTCTTTCCTCTCTTTCTTTCTCTTTCCTCTTTCTCTCTCTTTCTTTTTCTTTCTTTCTCTTTCTTTCTTTTCTTCCTTTCTTCCTTTTTTTCTTTCCTTTTCTTTTCTTTCTTTCTTTCCTCTTTCTTTTTCTTTTTTTTCCACAAAATGCCTATAGCTGTGAACTCCCTGAAAGGCTGAAGTTTGTGTGGTATTATGGTTTAAAATATATTTCCAGTCTATTTTGATGGGCACTTAGGTTGGCTCCAAGTCTTTGCTATCTTAAATAGTGCTACAATAAATATACATGTGCTTGTGTCTTTATAGTAGAATGATTTATAATCCTTAAAGTAAAATTAAAAAAAGATATTTCCTTTAAATGGCTTTTCTGGTATGAGTCAAAGTATCAGCACCTTTGAATGAAGAAGTTATTTAACCTTGTCAATTTTCTATTGTTGAAATTGTTTTCTTATACTTACTTTTACATTTTGAATTGTAATTCTGTTGCCTAATATTATGATTATACAGAATGTCAGTCTGTCTGACCTTTACTATTAATTTAATTAGTTGTGCCAAAATCACTTGGAAAACCTAAGTGAAAAATCGTCTCTGGATTCATGATGATTATTGACACAGAGAAACAGTTTCTTAGATACATTCCTTACTTATTCTGACATAGTGCTTTTTATTTGCCCTGCACTGTTCTAAAGGTTTTATAACATCTCCCATATGGATAAAATTGACAACTATACTGATCTTTAATAATAGTTATAATATTAATAATATATAATTATAATTATATAATTATATATAATATATTATATATTATATTATATATATATTATAATAATAAACAATACTTTCTCATTTAGAACAATTCAAGCCTTTCATATTTTGTCCATTGTCTTTCTAAAATCTCCCAGACAGCAGGGTTCCAATAGTCACTTACAAAACTGATGGAGCAAATTACTGAAACCTGGGTGAAAAAAGATACCCTGGAACCCCCTCATACGGGCCTGAAAATCTTGGGAAATTTTTACATAAGAGAAAAAAAAATGTCTATTTTCTTCAATCCACTATTATTTTAGACTTTTGATTATATGCAAGAAAAAGCAATTTTAATTATACACATATTTAGAGAGAAGTGTCTGTTTCAAATACATATAGACACTTGCACACATGCACACACCATTTATACAAACACATACCCAAGGTCTGATGAATTTTTAAGTAAAATATTAAAAATACATTGAAATATGTAGTTAATGACTTTTATCCTTAATATCACTTCAAAAATGTAAACCTAGGTGGTTACTCAGCCATCATATCTGATTTACATGACTGAAGAAGAAGGTAGGAGAGAAGAGTAAAGGGAGGACATTCTGACTGATTCACCTCCCTTTCGCCTTCCCAATGTCTTAAAAATGTTTTGCCTACAATTAGTAAAATCATAAATTTGTCACATAGTCTTGTGTAAAGGAGGTTGGCCATGCAGTCTTTCACTCTAGGAGGTATTTTCCTAGTAGAAAATGAGGGTTCTCTCTCTCTGTAAGAAAAGATGATGGATGGTTTGTTTGGCAGCTAATGGTCTGTGAAACCATAGATAACATTGGCTGAAATGACAAGTAGGTATCACTAAGGTAAAATTCCTATTAAAGAATGAATTTTCCTAAAACGTGGATCTGATTATGTATATTAGACAAACACAGTTATTTTTTTTCCATTAGTTTCCTATGCCTAAAGGGTCAGATTCTAAATCAGTATTACCAAACTTTTTGTATCATAAATCATATTAAGTAGTGAAAGAACAGTTATCTCAAATTAAACTTCAATGTATCTGCATTGGAAATCCTCTTCTAATAATAGGCTGGTGAAAAGCTACATCATCTGTCACACAAATGCCACAATCACAAAGACAAAGACCATCATTATTTACAATCTCAAAACACTCTATGTATGTCTTTTTCATGGCCAATTTGATGTGATAGCACATCATATACCTATGAAACTTCCTCTTCCTCTAGTCATTTCCTTTTTTTAGTAATCTAAATGATGAATGAGGAAGCATACACCACATTAAGGAATCTGACGGATGTATGAATCCCTCAAAGCCATGTAAATTAGGTCCCATCACCAATAAACTTGACTCCTCAGAGGGACTTTTATATGAATTTTGTAAGCTGATTAGTCTTCTGAAATTTGAGTCTGTCCTCTGATAGAGTATCATTACTCTCCTACCCAATTTGACAAAGAACAAGAGTTGTAGGAAATATTATTTGGAAATTTGGAATATTTTAGTTCATTCATTTTTCTAAGTGTCCCATATCATCTTTTGATATTACTAATCTGGCATATCAGGAACTGTGAACACTCCAAACCAATCTCTGGAACCAAATTTTGGAATTTACTGCTTTCACACGCACACACACACACACACACTCACTAACTCACAGATGCATCCCACCTTTACAGAAACAGAGTTTAAGCAATAACAAATAAAATAATTTGAAACATAATTCTATTTGCTTTTCCTTTACATCTTGATTAAAAAACATATATTGAACACCTGCTATCTGCATAAACATTGGTAAGTACTGAATAATAATTTTAAAAATAGAACAAAGCTTTATTGGTCATCTCTGTTTTGTTTTGACTTTTGTGTTTTATGTTTCTTTTTCTTTTTGCTTTAATTTTTTTGCTTTATTATAAAATGACTTATTTGTGAGATTAACGTAGACACAAAACAAACTGCATTTTTATGAACAAAACTAATCTACCTTACATTCAAATGTTCAAGTGGAACAGATGTCATTAAAACTTACTGGAAATACATAAAAATAACAGACATGGTCACTAGAGTTTATTCTGAAAAATACATTTATGAAGCAGTTAAAATGAATTAATAGTTTTTTTGATATTTTTCTCAAATACGTGAATTACTTGAAGTTAGGCTTTCAGAGAAAAAATAGTATTGGGTAAACAGGAAGAAAAAATAGAAGACTTTCAGAGATAAGTGAATGAGCACATACAAAAAGTTATAAATAAGTAGGTGCAATTGAAAGTTGACAGTAGCATATATAATCAGAGATAGCTGTGACTATAAGGAAGTGAAGAGACAATAAAAATGAAAACACAATCTAGCTGTGGTTAAAGGGAATTGCATATGCTAATTAAAGAAAACCTTTTTAAAATTAATAGCAATAAAATAACTATAACATTTAATTACGATCATTTTTTTTGGGTGTAAATTGGAAATATATAATATTCCATACATGCACACAGATTTATGAGGCAGAGATTATTGCTATCCTGAATCCAGTGTTTATGCCGTTAATTTACAAATAGACTTGACTAGGGGTGTAACCAGACGAAGATTCAACCATAGTGAAGAGAAGATCTAATCGGTTGATGCCCGCTGAGACCCAACACTTAGCTGACTCTATTATACCACTCATGCAATTCAGGATTGTGTCAGGAACACGGAAAAATCTCTTGTTGTTTTAAATACAAGGTGTTTTATTTCAGGAGATTAGAAGCTAACATAATTGTTGGAAAGATGGTGAAGGTCAAGGAAACAACTGGTAGAAAGTGGTTATTTACAGGGGAAGCCACACGACATCTGCAGACTATCTCCACAGACTCAACGGGTGCAGTTTCAGCCACCCGTAGCTTCTGGCAGCTCCAAAGCAGTTGATTCCAAAGAACGCACCTTGTGTCTACATATCTACCTAAAACTGTTTTTTGGAGAACAAATGATTACGCTTTTTCTTACCTTCCAAATTTTCTCTTGTCAGCAGAATCTAACACAGTGTGGTTTGGGAAAAGTGATCCTGAGAAATGTCGTTTATGGTAAAGATCTTCAATGCTCAGAAGAGTGTATAAAGTGGTGACTGTGATACTAAGTTGTACAGCAGATAATTCAAGATAATTGCTGTTGCAAGGAATAGAAGAAGTGAACGCATTAAAAAGTTTGGCTATTGTGTGATATTTTGTGGTTCCATATTTGTAGGACACATACGTCACCATATTACAGAAGTAATCATCACATTTATACTTTCCAAAATACAAAATAAATGGTCTAAGAATAACTTGATTTTCTTTAATGTACCATTTCAGTACAATGAAGAAAATTTATAAAAATACTCTCAAATATAAAGCAGAGACTCGGATTCTGCAATTCACCTTACTGACATGATTACTTTGACAGTAGGAGCCCCTTAAAGACATTGAATATAATGCAATCGACAGTGTACAAATTACCAAAACAATTTAAATTGTAAGTAAAACATTTTGATGTGTGCATAGGAAGGAATACATTTCTTAATGATAGCTAATGGACAAGCTCTGGAAGTGAAAATAAAGGTAATGAAATAAAGGCAAAACAATATTTAATTTAATAATTAAAAGAAAAACCTTTACATAAGGTCTAACAAATCCCAATTTTGAGTTAAGTGTATTGGTAAGAGTCTTTACTCCCCGCAACGTAAATAGGTTGCCCATCTCTTTCTTGCCCACCCCACTCTATTTCTCTGATCAATTCACTATCTAGTCCCTACCTATACAGAATCATCATCTTATAAAACAACCAAATGTATTAATAAGGCATAGAATTGTAAGTGTTGATGATGGAACATTGCAGGGACAAATATGGTACCAGTTTCTCTCTTGGCACCACTTTTAAATACCTGCCATGAGCTTTCATGTATTATACTCAGTATCATTTTTTTTTAAATAGACTAGATGAAATTTAATAAAACTACTCATTTGTTTGTTTTTGTAGCTTATTATACTGATATAATTTCAAATGTAGAGAAGTTTCAAGAATATTTCAATAAATTTGTAGATACACCTTATCCAGATTTGCATTATTTTAAAAAAAAGTTTTCTCATTTGCTTTATTTTCTAGAAGACAGATGATAGATAAACAGACAGGTAAGTCAATAATTTGGAGACATTTTACATGTTTACTCCTAAATAGTTTATGGTAGATTTGCTAATAATCATATTGATACAATATAATAATCATATTGATACAATATTATCTCTAATCTATAGTCCACATTAAAATAGAACCAATGGCCTTAATAATCTCCTTTATAGCTATTTTTTATGTGATAATATAATCCAGAAGTAAATATTGTGTTGTCATTTTATTCTCCAAAAAATCTATAAACATTTCTCAACTTTGCTTTGGTTTTTTGAACCTGATTTATTTGAAGAGTGCAAACTATTATTTTGTTGCATGCCAACAAATTTGAGTTTTCTTTCCTTTCCTACTGATTAGATTCATGTTAGATATTTTTTGTAACAAAGAACACAATTCTGATTTTGTGCTCTTCTAGGTGCACTTTATCAGGAAGTACACTATAAAGGTTTGTCCCAGTTTTTGTGATCACATGGTTAAAGTGGTGCCTACCAGTTATCTGCACCACAAATGTATACTTGCCTTTTTATAACAGATAATCTCCAGAAGATATCTGAGTCCAAATTATCTTCTACTTATCAAAGTTACATGAGTACTTTCAACCTCTATTGATATTTTCTATATTCCACACATTTATTTAATATTATCAGTCTTTCCTTATTTATTTATATTTTCATTTATATCATACACATTTAGGGATTTTAATTTTATCCAGAGTTTATAATCCATTATTCATTTTGACAACTAAATTGTTCCTGATATCGCCAGTGAGAATCTCTTGAAGTTGTCTCTTTTGTCCTTTTAATGTTTGCCTTATGCCTGAGACGGTACATTCTTTCTGGTGTTACAAGAAATTCCCAGTTTATCTTGAATTTTTTCATACCTCAGTCCTTGAATCAGCCTTCTCTTCAAGGTGCTCTGCTGCGACATTGCTCCTTTGCCTTCACAGTGCAAAGATTATTTTTACATATAATTTCATTTTATATATATATATATATATATACACACATATACATGTAAATACATACATGTTTGTGTGTCTTTATAATATATGTTCTATATACAGTAATGTAAGTTTATATATCAAATTCCAATTAAACACCACAGTGTATGTTCTAGCACTCCCTGTTTTATAGTTGTAATTTTATTCTCTGCTATAAAGAAAACTAGCTCTGATTATTCATTATAGACTTATGTATTAGCTCAAGCTTAGAATACAAAGAAAGTCGTTTCAGAATTGTTTATTAATTACAGTTCAATAGTTATTTGAATTACTTCTTTTCAGTAAAATTTTCATTTAGTGAATTGCAAAATCTCACTCATCAATAATAAATTTTGAAAAAATTATAGGTCTGTGTAATCTAAATCTATGTATAGATTTATCTATAAAAGTAGGGAACATTTTAATACCTCTAAAGCTACATCTTATTTCCTTTCCTTTAGAGAGGCAAAAGCAGGACTCTTTTCTGATTTCTTTATAACATAGATTAGCTTTGCTTGTCCTACAACCTTATTTCAATAATAATTCTGTACGTATTCTTTTGTCTCTGGCTTACTTTCCTCAATCTAATATCCACAAGATCTATCCATGTGGTTACATGTATCATTATTTTTTGATGGATGAATAGTATTTTATTTTAATACACAACCATTTCTTTATTCATTTTCATGTTGAAGGGCATTTGATTTGGTGCCAGCTTTTGACTGTTACAAATACGGCTGATATAATAATAGCTGTAACAGTCAATAGCTATGTATGAATGTATGTATATACATATGTATACATACATATTTATATTCATATACAAATCTCCTCAAGTACTTTCTTTGTCATTTCTCCTCATTAGATACCTAAAAATTATTGTGTCCACAGAGTATATTTTATATTGTAAGAAACTAGTCAACCTTCCTCAATGTTGTACTGTTTTATTAGTACACCCTCAGCCGTAATATATTTGTGTTTCAGTTATTTTACATTTTTATCATCATATGGTATAATTTTAATTCTGGATATTCAAGTTTGTAGTAGTAATCCACTTTAAATTGATCATCTCCTTTATTGCCAATGCTGTTGAATACATTTTTCATGTAAAATGCTTTCTAAAACATTTTTCAGTTTCTTCTTTTCTAACAGTTTTTGTTCTTTGCTGGTTGAGTTATAAATGTTTCTTGTTGTTTCTGGGCCAGGCACGGTGGCTCAAGCCTGTAATCCCAGCACTTTGTGTGGCCGAGGCAGGCAGATCATGAGGACGAGAGATCCAGACCATCCTGGCCAACATGGTGAAACCCCATCTCTACTAAAAATACAAAAATTAGCCGGGCGTGGTGGTGCACGCCTGTAGTCCCAGCTACTCAGGAGTCTGCGGCAGGATAATCACTTGAACCCGGGAGGCAGAGGTTGCAGTAAGCAGAGATCATGCCACTGCAGTCCAGCCTGGAGAAAGAGTGAGACTCCGTCTCAAAAAAAAAAAAAAAAAAAAAAATTTCTTGTTTCTGAATATAAGTCTTTTGTACATTTTATGTTTGACAATATTTTTCTTCTGATCTGTGAATTTCCTATTTATTTCCTTAATAGTACCCATTGAAGAGAAATTGTTGATATCAGAAGTCTAATTTATCTAATTTTTTCATTGTGATCATTGTCTAATATGTTCTATATAACATTCACAGGCAGTGAAGATATGGCCCATGTTTTTTTACTGGATGTCCTATCATCTTTGTTTTTACGTCTACCCATATCAGATAAATTTTTGTACATATTATTAATTAGAGGTTCAAGTTCACTTTTTTCCATGTGGATTTCTAGTTGTTTAAACATAATTTGTTGAAAAAAGACCTTTAGATTCAACATGAGTTAGATTCATAATTACGCTTCCATCTGGTCAGTTTCTACTATTTTTTTTTTTTTTACTGAAAATATTAGCACTGATAAGCAGAGTACACCTTTGTTTAGCCACTGCGGTTTTCTACTCAGAATTTATTTCATCCTTTCCTTACTGGAGTACTCCAGACTTTTAGATGAGACTGAGTCTTTGCATTCTTCTAAGCGGGGCTATAACTGGCATAACTCAAGTATTTTAACGCATATTGCCATATTTCTTTTTTGCCATATATATTCTACAGTTATTTGCTCATAAAAGGAGATGTAACTTCACATGTTTCAAATGTATTGAACTCAGAATATGTGTTGGATAAAGAGGAAGAGAAGCTTTCTCTCTCCCATTTGAATCTCAAGGCGTGTAGTCACAGAGGTCATGTTAGCATCATGCTGAAATCTTCAGAGCACTTTCAACAAGCAGAGATAAATCTTATTTTTGATGAAATTGTTGAAAAAATAATAGATTAACTTGCACCCACAAATAATCCACTTATGCTAGCTTTTTCAATCATTTAAGCTGGATTTAGATGGATTTCTGACTCTTGCAAGTGAAAGCACTGTAAATGATAAAATGTGTCTGTGTATCTTCTCTTCAGGTCCACTATCTACATGTTAGAGAAAAAAAAAATTCTTTACAAAAAGTGAATGGGTGCAGTGATAATTTATGTGTGTGTATCATTTAGGGTAAATTAGAATTGCAATAAAACCTATAGGAATGATGAAAGAGGTCCTTTTTTGAAAGAACATTTTATTTTGATAAAAGAAAAATACTCATTTTTTTGCAAGCATTTTTCTAGTGACATAGAAATGTATTTCAGGAAGGACTGAAATAAATCACAAAAAACAAGTCTCTTATCACCTTCTTTATGAGTCCCTTTCCTTTCAGTTATTAAAATTTCATTTCTGAGATTGAGTAACAGTTTATTTTTATATGAGTGTCTAGGCTTTCTTAAACTCTAAAAATTATGACTATATAAAATATATATAATCTCTTTGCTATTACACTTTAGTTATAAATATGGATAAGTTTCTAAAACCAGCTGACATAATGAAGGAATAAATATATAACAATTTTTAATAATTCTTATTTTCATTATAATTTAATATTGCTAGTTGAATTTTCTTAGGACAGTATGACCTAGAAATATTGATTCAATTGCTTTGATGAAACAATGGCAGAATATTACATTAGGTGTGTTGGAAATCAAATGCACTAACAGAAATTTTATTGAAGTAAAAATTACATTTGAAATGAGTATGACACTAAGTAAGTATGTACCGATTTGTAAACTCATGACAAAAGTAATCATGATAGAAAAAAAAGGCTCAAAATAGTTGCTATTAGAGAAATTTTTACATTGATATCATAAGCTATATGTAAGAATAATATTGATAGAAGCATATAAATAAATACATGACTGATAATACAATGTTAACTTCAAATGTCTATTATGCTGATGAATGTTTTCCATGAAAAACTGTGAATTTTATTTTCTTATATCTTTTTTTGCTAAATTATCCTGTAATGAGACGTGGTATTTTTCATGTTCCTTGAAGTAAAATGTATGTTGTTCAAAAAATTAATTGATTTGGAGTTTATGTAAAACAAAATAATACATGTATTTTTAATACTGTTATCTACTTTTTATTAATGATTTTAATATTCAATTCATTTTGTAATTATCAATCTTTTCTATAAAATTGGAAGAACAAAGAAAATCACTTGTAAGAATGCTGTAAATACCACTCACTCATTTCACTTTCATTAAACACCACAATCGAAAGAATTTACATCAAAAGAAATAGTGTATTATCTGAGAATATGTAAAATATGTATTAATATAATATATTATAATAATATGATATATAGTATATTTTATATAACATAATATAATAATATATAGCAAAATAATATAATATAGTATATTATAGAATCTATTATTTTATTATACTATTTTACATAGTATATTATTTTGTCATATATATTAAAATATGACATACATAATCTTGGATAATACAATATTTCTTTTGATGTTAATTATTTGAATTGTGATGTTTAATGAAAGTGATATAAGAATGAAAATGGTACTTACAGCATTCTTATAAGTGATTTTCTTGGTTCTTTTACTTTTATAGAAAGATTATATATATATATGTGTGTATATATATTTTTTATTATTTTTCATTTTTTTATTTTTAGTTGGAATCTCACTTTGTTTCCCAGGCTGGAGTGTAGTGGCGATGATAGCAGATCAATGAAACCTCCACCTCCCAGGTTCAAGTGATTCTCCTGCCTCAGCCTCCTGAGTAGCTGTGACTACAGGCGTTCACCGCTACACCCAGCTAATTTTTGCATTTTTAGTAGAGATGGGGTTTCATAATGTTGGACAGGCCGTTTTCAAACTCCTGACCTGTAGCAATCTGCCCTCCTCGGCCTCCCAAAGTGCGGAAATTACAGGTGTGAGCCACTGCACCGGGCCAGATCCGAAAATGTATTTTTATGATTTTGCTGAAGATAATTTTTTCAGACTGAGATATTTTAATAGCTTTTTTCCTTTTTATAATAGAAAAGTTGTTCATCACAATACAAAAAAATTGTTCATCACAATACAATTTTAATGTTTATCTGAATTCACTTCATGTGTACATACACAAATAATGAAATTGAAGGGAGCCTGAAAATTTAATGATTTATACTGTACTCAAGGTTAGAGTATTGAAAATACTTATTTGCTTTTGAATTTTTAGTGACTAGAGTTTAAGAATGTTAAAATATTTCTGAAGTATAGGAGACTATTATTCACTTGCCAGCAAATGACTATTTGGATTCCTCGTGTTCAGTTCTCATCCCTGAGTACAAAATGATTGTACATAAACACAAGAAGTCTACATTTAGTCTAGAAATACAGAAAAAAATAAATTTGGGGAATTTGTAGAGAAAAAAAGGCAGCTATTGCCTCTTCCTTTCTGAGAGTTACCTTGAAACTTAATGAGAAGGACCTTTATTCTAACACTTTAATAAGTAAATAAATATCTCTAGATGGAAAATAGGCTCATATTTCCAGTTTTACAAATTTGGTATGTCTCCATGATCCTTGGTCTCAAATTCTTTGAAATATAAACACACATATGGAATGAAATAAATCTCTGAATTTAAAAATTCTTTTAGTGGTAAATTAACATCTAAGACTTGTTATTTTAGTCCAAGGCCCAAGTTTCTGAAAGTTTGTCCAGAGAGCCCAAACTGCAGAAATATAAACATATTTTATCATATTTCTACAGGTGGGAGCTAAGTAATATTGTGAAATTTTTCATCATGACATTGAGGAAAGGGAGGTGTCCTGTCCTTTGTCTTTCACCCTTTTTATTTAGAAAAATCTGAATGTGATGGTTGATGTGGTGCCAATCATGTGGGCAGTTTATAGAAACTCCCTGAAGAGAACAACTGAACAGCAAGTTTGAATGAGTGTGGTCACTGCTCTGATTTTTTTCCTATATAATGAACCACATCCCCAACTTAACAGATTAAACAAGCAAATATTTTGTTAAATATTGTAATTTTGTAGTTCACTGAGAAGAGCAGCTCTGCTGGCCCATTCTACTCTACACGATTTTGACTGTGTTTAGAATGTGATGTGCTACAGGTTGGCTGGACTGGTATGGAGGATGACTACTAATATGACTGGCCTGGAAAGCTGGGTCCAGCTCTCTTTTCATGAAGTTTCTGTGTTCATCTCATGTTCTTTCGAGCAGGTACCCTGCCCTCTCACACAGGAATTGTAAGTCCCAAGAGCAAGTCTTTCAAGATGCCGTAAGTGAAACCTGTCAGACTCTTAAGTCTAGGGTCTGGAAACTGGCACAGCAACCATTCAGCCATATTTTTGTGCTCAAAGCAGTTACATAGCCCCCTCAAATTGAAGGGGAGAAGAGAGAGAACACATCACTTGATAAAAGTAGCGTCAATGAATTTCTTGCCATCTTTAACCTGCTGCAGTCTTTGCCACAGAAGAACCTCCATGCTTATTTGGCATGAATCTGATTTTTATGTTATATAGGAATAGAATTTTATATTTTAAGCACCTACAGCTATGTAGGGTATTTTTCTTATAATGGGTCTTTAGCTATAGAGGACCTCTTTAATTTATTACTCTTCAGTACTATATCCTAATTAAATATCAAATTCAAATATAGACTCTCTTAATTTAAAGTTATGTATTTATTTCTCTATCTCTAATTCAGACCTCTTTGCTCATTTTGTGAACTACTTTTTTTCAAAAGTGAAAATAAATTCCCAGTATTTTTTTTCAAAGTCAAAAAGTATATATAAGTACAATTTTTCAAAGGTTGAGCCTTTTGCTTTTTTTTGAATTTAAGAGGAATATATTATTTTATTGCCTCTATTTTCTCATAATAATAATGATACAACCTCACTATTGGTAATGTTCTCAGTGTTATTAATAACATTAGGTTAAAGTCAATACTATATACTAAATTAAATTAATAAACAGCTTAATATATTTGACAATCCAAAATTTTGATGTTTTCCAAAAGTGTCAGTAACTGGCATTTTTTCCTTTTCTATTTTATTTTATTTTCTGCTCAGATAAATGCTTCACATTTTTTAAGCCATATTAAACTTACACAAAATTGTATGCAGGTAGACTATTAAGACTCATAGGAGTACATTTAACACAGTGGAGAGCAAATGTTTTACGTAGAAATGCTACAGATAGGAAAGAGCAAAGAGAAAATTTCTCAGTTCCATTTCTGTTTCAAGAATGTGAAATTGAGGTAATATGGTGATATGGAAAAGGTTTATTTGATGTTGCTTGAAGAAAAAATAATAACAGATAGAAAGAAACTGTAGTTCATGAGAAAGGTAAGGAAAAGAAAAGGGTTACGAGCTTTATGTAGCACTTAAGAGAAGTAATCATTTCTTTTGATTGCTTGACATTCCTGAGGACAATATTGTGCATAAAATTTTACACTAGTATCTGAGCATCTATTTTTATAACAAAGACATCTCCCAAGCAATCAGAACCTTGATATTTTATTAAAAAACAAAAATAATGTATTTTAATAAAGGGCATTTCTTAATATGAGTGGGAAGTTTAACGTAACTTTTATAACTTTGCTTTAAAGCTAGTGACAGGAATTTAGGCATATTTTTGAGGCCTGGCTAAAAAGTGGAAAAAGAATATGGATAATGCAGTAAGTAATAACTGATTTTAGCCATTAAACAGTATTTGTACTTTCAGAGTATTATTCTCAGGAACAAATGTAGATTTGCAAAAACTCAGGTGCAGAACTGAAGTGTTATGTCTTAGTCCACTGTGCATTTAAAAGTGAGATCCTCATGAAATAATAATAAAAACCCTAAGATTGACATGTAAATCAATATAAAACAAAGAAGAATGGAGGAAAAGCTACTACTATCAGTGGTCTAAGACTGGATCTCTATTTTAAAAGTTATGTCCCTCAAAGAGTCATTGTATATATGTTTATTATGAGTGAGGAAATTTAGGATCAGAGTTATTGATTGTACTTTGTACTTACCGTTTTTCTTTTTTGTTTCTAATAATTGCTCACCAATGAGATAGAAACAGATGCCATAGAAACTTAAAGCAGCAAACATATTATTATAGAAAATATATAATAAAATTTAAGATCTTAACATCTTAACATTCTAAAATTTCATAAGGTTTTCAAAAACATTTTGTTATGAGCATCTTCAAACATAAAAGCAGAGAGGACCAAAAATATGAACCATCATATATAAACCATCAATATGAACCATTATATATTGATATACATCACCTAGATTTAACAATTATTTATGTTTTTGTACATTGGTATTTTAAGTTTTCTCTTTTCACTGGAGTATTTTAAAGCAAATCCAGGATATCATAACACTTTATCTCTAAATGTTTCACTATAAATCTCTGAAAAACAAAGATATTTTCTTATATAACTACAATGTCATTTCATGTTGAAATACATTTACAATAATTCTGTATCACCTACATAGTAGCTATATTAAAATTTCTGTAATTGCCCCAAAAAAGTCCTTTTTAAAGTTTCTTTATTTTGATGGTAATCTAAACAAGGTATATTGAAAGTAATTGTGTATCTTAATTTACCTTTTATTTTCATTGTTTAAATTGCTATTTTTGCTCTAGTGTTAGTTTGAGTCCACATGATTATTTTCCTTTTGCTCATTTCTAATTGTGGTATAATTCAAATACTATAAATTTGACCCTTTTAAAGCATACAATTTAGTGCTTATTAGTATGTTCACAAAGATGTGCAACCATCAGCACTATCTAATTCTAGAACATTTTTGTTATGCCCCTCTAAAATAAATGCATACCCATTACCATCTCTCCCCAATTTTCTTCTCCTCCTAACATCTGGAAACCACTAATGTACTCTCTGTCTCTATGGATGTGCTTACTCTGGAAATTTCATATATATGGAATTAATATGAGGCCTTTTGTGCTGGCCTCTTTCATGTAGAATAATATTTGCAAAGATCATCCATGTAGTAACATATATCAATACTTCCCATTTTTACAGCTGAATAGCATTCTTTTATATGAATACACAATATTTTCTTTTATCTATTCATCGATAAATGAAATTTTGAGTTGTTTCTATTTTTTGCCAGTTAGGAATAATGTTGCTGTGAACATAGGCATTTAAGTTTATGTGTGGACATATATTTTCGATTCCCTTAAGAATATCTGTAAAATTGCTGGGTCATATGGTAACTCTATCTTTAACATTTTAAAGAACTCAAAACATGTTTTTCAAACTGGTTGCATCATTTCACATTCCCATTAGCAATATATACTTTTAAATTCTCCTCACCGTTGCCAGCAAATTTTATCTTCCCTTTTTTTATAGCCATTTTAATGGATATAAAGTATATGTTATACTGACTTTAATTTGCATTTTCCTAATGACTCATGATGTTGTACATCTTTCCATGTACTACTGTCTACTTGTATATCTTCTCTGGAGAAATGTGTATTTAAATCTATCTTTAAATTAGGGGTTATAATCCTTACCTTATAAGTAAGAAAACTGAGGCACAGAATAATTACTGGATTTCCAAATTTTCATAGCTGGTCACTGGAAGTGGTGAAACAGAGATCCCAGCTCAGGTAGGTGGGCTCAAGAGACAGAGATCATGCACATATTCAGTGTACAAAGATGTTGCATGACTTGCTTAGGGTGCAAAGTTTGACATACAGAAAATGTAGGGATGGGTCTATATTAAGGATCTGGCTTCAAAGTTCATATACCGTTTAACAGCCTACCACTCTAGGTTACATAAGAACATGTGTTTGGAGATAAATTTTAGTGTGTTATTTGCCTTTCTGTGGTCCAGGACAAATTTTGTAATTTCTTGATGGCTCAGTTTTCTCACCTTTTAAATGAAAATAATCATGCTATGGTCTGAACGTTTGTGTTTCCTCAAAATGTATATGTTGAAATCTTAACCTCTAAAGTGATGGTATTAAGTGACTGGATCTTTGTGGAGGTAATTAGTTCATAAAGGATGAGCCCTCATGAATCAGAGTAGTGCCCTTATGAAGGAGACCCAAGAAAGCTGTTCATCCCTTCTACCACCTATGAACCTGCCAACACCTTCATCTTGGAATTCCCAGCCTCCAGAGAGAAAATTCCCAGCTTCCAGAGAGAAAAATTTCTCTTGTTTATAAGCCACCAAGTGTAAGGCATTTTGTTTAGCAGACCAAATGAACTAAGATCACAATCGCTATATCATTATAATTTTAAAGGATTTCATGTGTTTCTGTGGTAAAGGCTTCGTATACCATCGGTTATATAGAAAATATTTAGTAAATGTTGGCTGTAACGATTTTTAAGGTTTAATTAATATTTCAACATTTGTGTGTATTAAATCATAGTTATTTTATAAAAACATGAGGTATCTCTCTGTAATGGAAAATGTCATTGGAACTAGAGATTCCAGGCTTGCTCTGGGCTCTGAGAAGAGTATGTGAAAGAGCCTAATTTTTTTTTTTTTTTTTTTTTTTTTTTGTCTAAGGAAAGGTGCACCTCTAAAACACTATGTTTCGGGAGGAAGGTAACACAGACAGTCCCTCCAAGGTTCTAGACAGATAGAATTCAAATTCAAGGAAGATCTGAGTGAGTTAAACAGGTGAGAGTGGCATGCTCAGAACAAGGAGGAGAAAGGAAAAGTAAGAGTGGAGAAATTGCCTTATCAAAGGTGGATAATCCTAGCTTCTTTGAGGCATCTGTGACTTCTGACAAAGGTGGTGAAAGGCAACATTAAAGAAACCTAGCTTGAACAGAAGAAGAGTTTCTTGAGATTTTGTAGCTTTCCAAGTAAGAAACCGTGTACAACGTGGGCAAAGATGCTGATCAAAATACGAAATAGGCATTGGCTATTAAGTTTCTTGTCTGTGCATTTTTTGAGGAATCAAGAAACATACTTTTATGATCAGCTGCTTCTGATAACAATATTTACACTAAATACAAAAATATCTCTGAAGCCAACTATAATGGTTTAATTTGCTTAAACTCAAATAGCTTCATTTGCAAAATGATAGTAATAATGTTAACTCTGTGGATTGTTAACTGAGATAAATAGAATGCACAGATTAAGGGATGCAGTAGGTGCTAAAAATTGATGGTATTATTGTTATTATAACAATTAATTTCCAAAAAAGTAATCATCCCCAATGCCCACCATGTAGTTTGCTGTATTAAAACCTGCTGCACCTTGACTAGATGGAGAACCCAGTCAACTCTGGCCTATGAGGGCCAAATGATAAATTAAGATGAAGCCAATGGGTCCACTATGATGGCTCCTTGGGGCTCATCTTGAAGTGCTTAAGTGTGTTCTGTTTTGTTGTGATCTTTATGGGATCATTTCTTTTGACACTCCAGCTATGTAAAGAAAATAATCGCACCAATAGAACCAGTGACCTTTCACTATTTCTCCCTCCCTTTGATAAAGTCTCCTAGCAAAACAATGACAAATATCTCAGCTTTATCATCAGTAAACTATCAGATAATCTATTATGCTTAATATCCTTAGCCCCAGAAACCACTGTTACTTGGTTGGGATTCCTCTGAACGAGATGAACATTTTATCTCTAACATATGAAAATCTATGCTCCTTTGAAGGGTTACTGGAGTTGAATTTGTTTTCGAAGCTGGTTGTACTTGTAGGGGAATAAGCTGCATCTTGAAGGTTCTACCATACATATTCATCACTAAGGATGCTGTATGGTAGGGGATTTGAGCTGTTAATGAGAGGCATAGAAGGAAGTCTAAATTAGTAATTTAGGATTTATTTTTTCTTCTTTTCCATCATGGAGTGAAACAAGTAGATGTCAACATTTCTAGAGCCAGGGCTGTCTAGATGATGTGATGTTTGATAACTAATTTCTAATATTTATCTGCCAACAGGACCAATCTGTAAGATGAATAAAAAGCCATATACATACAAACTACTTCATAATTCACACTTTGGTTTTCCTATTCTTGGCCTCAATTTATTCTTATTAAAAATCCCCTGAGTTAGAGGCTTAGATGCTGCATTTAGAGGTCACCCTTTTCCCGATGGGGAAACAGAAGCCCATAGGCTATGTGACTATGTGGTTTGCCTGAGGTCACACAGTGATATAGAAGGTGGGTATCTTGAATCTCAATCACCTAACCCTAAGATTTGCACATTTCCATCAGCACATTGAAGGGAAGGCACAACATGGTGGCCTTCTCTGCCACAAAGTTCTATAATCGTTGCCCTGAAAAGTCATACGTTGAAACCTAATCATCAGATGATAATATTAAGGTATAGGCTTTGGAAGTTGATTAGATTAGGGAGACTCTGTCCTCATGAATAAGATTAGTACTCATATAAAAGAGGACTGAAAGTGTGTGTTTGCCTCTTCTGCCATGTGAGAATGTATCAAAAAGGTACCATCTTGGAAACAGAATGTGAGCCCTCACCAGACACTAAATCTGCTGGCTGCTTGATCTTAGATTTCCCACCCTTCAGAACTCTGACCAATAAATTTCTGTTGTTTATAAATTACTCAGTCTAAAGTATTTTGTTATAGCATTCTGAACAGACATCACTTAGATTTCCTGCCCCTTCTACAGCAGGGCCAAGAATTCTCACCATCCTGCCATTTAGTGCTGTCTTCACTCAGGTACTACAACAAGTGTTAAGGAGTACCTGTGCTGCATCAGTAACTTTCTGGGTACTCAAAATGTTAAGATGAATTAAGACATATAAACTGCCTTAAAAGAACTTCTGCATTAGAGCTGCTCTATCCAGTATGGCAGCCACTTGCCACATGTGGCTATGTAAATTTAAATTATAGTTGACTCTTGAACAAAATGGGGAGATTAAGAGTATCTCCCCCACCACACTGCATAGTTAATAATTTAGGTGTGTAACTTTTGGCTACCCAAAAACTAAACTACTAATAGCCTATTGTTGACAAGAAGCCTTACCAACAATGGGCATAGTTAAGTGACAATATATTTTGACATGTATTCTTACAATAAAATAAGCAAGAGAAAAGACAATGCTAAATAAATAATTAAATAAATAGGCCTACTTTTCTTTTTGTTGTTGAGTTGTAAAATGGCATTTTCTTACAATACGTACATTTTGCAAACATTTTTCCCATTCTAACAGCCACTTTTTGTTTTCTTGATAAAGTTTTTTGAAGCAGAACATTTTTAATTAGGATAAAGTCAAGTTTATTTTATTTATTTTGTAGCTTGTAGTTTTGTTGTAACCTAATTCAAAATCGCAAGGATTTATTCTGCTGCTTTTAAGAATGTTATAGTTTTAACTCTTATATTTAGGTTTTCTATTCATTTTTAGGTCTTTTTTTATATGGTGTGAGGTAGGGATCCAACTTTATTTTTCAGTTTGTGGATAAACAGTTGTCTCAGTACAATTTGCAGATAGCCTATTGTATTAGTCTGTTTTCATGCTGCTGATAAAGACATAGCTGAGACTGGGAAATTTAGAAAAGAAAGAGGTTTATTGAACTTACAGCACTACATGGTTAGGGAGACCTCACAATCACGGCAGAGGGCAAGGAGGAGCAAATCCCATCTTATATGGATGGTGACAGGCAAACAGGGAGCTTGTGCAGGGAAACACCTGCTTTTAAAACCATCAGATCTCATGAGACTCATTCACTATCACAAGAACAGTGCAGGAAAGAACTTCCCCCATAATTCAATCACATCCTACCAGGTTCCTCCCATAATATGTATGAATTGTGGGATTTACCATTCAAGATAAGATTTGGGTGGGGGCACACTGAAACCATATCACATATTCTTTAGTTCATTGAAATTTGTTGGTACCCTTGTCAAAAGCCATTTGACCATAAGTGTAACAGTTTATTTCTAAAGTTTTAATTCTATTTCATTGATCTCTATGTCTATTATTATGCCAGTATTACATTCTTAACTACCATAGTCCCCATAGCAAATTTTGGAGTTTGAACATTTGAGTCCTACAGGTTTTTCTTCTTTTTCAAGATTAAATACTTTTTTCATCAAAGTATTGCTTTAGGTGAGTCTCATAAGGTTTTTTGATTTTTATTTTCAATTTCCCTCATCTAAATGTATTTGCTAATTTCTTTTTAGATTTCTTTTTTTTTTTTTTTTGACAGTTTTCACTGTCATCCAGGCTAGAGTTCAGTAGCACTATCTTGGCTCCCTGCAACCTCCGCCTCCCAGGTTCAAGTGATTCTCTTGCCTTAGCTTCCTGAGTATCTAGGATTATAGGCACCTACCATCATGCCTGGCTAATTTTTGTATTTTTAATAGAAATGGGATTTCACCATGTTGGTCAGACTGGCCATCTCAAACTCTTGACCTCAAGTGGCCCACCCACCTAGGCCTCTCAAAGTGCTGAGATTATAGGCATGAACTACCCTGCCCAGCCTCTTTTTAGATGTCTTAATTGAATATTTATATTTTAGAAATATGTTTAATTTCTATATATTTGTGAATTTTCCAAGTCTTCAATTAATTTTATTTAGTTGGGGTCAGAAAACATAATTTGTATCTTCTTAATTCCATTATATTTATTTAGATTGCTTTAGGATCCAATTATGGTATGATCTCTCATGGAGAGAATACATATTCTCATGTAAAATGTTCTATAGTTGTTGATTAGGTTTAGTTGGTTTGTAGTTTTGTTCATTTATATTCCTTCTTGGTCTTTTGTCTACCTCTTCAATCCATTATTGAAAACAGAATACTGCATATTCCAACTAATGGAAACCAGACTTTTTTTTTAATATTTAGGCATTACAAAGTAAAGTCATTTTTGAGTGAAAATAGTTATAATGATAAAGAGATGTGGTTTTGGACCCAGGCTTATCTGATAAATGTTAGGTCATAGTTTGAGACATAAGTACTGAAATTGAGGATAACAACTTACATACATATTGAAAACAATTTAACAGAATAATTTTATATCTGTTGACAATAATAAAACAGTTTTTATTTGACGTGCATTTTTTAATTTTTATATTATTGTCTATTGTATTTTTAAAAAGTGATATTTTGGGACATATTGAAAAAAACAAATTTTCTTCTGCATAGACAGTTAGAAAAGGATTGATACCAGCATCCTCATCAGCAGAGTATCTCCTGAGTTTTTTACATTTTAGAAAATATACCTTTCTCTTTCTATGACCTCTGCCAATAGCCAAAAAACTCAAATCTCTCTGTCACTATGACTATGTGGGCAAGTTGATGGATACAGTGTAGGTGGAGTAAGTTTACTCTAGAACCTTTCTATTGCATGCGTGCTTTTGTGTTTATCCCCACATCACATAGCCACATATAAAAAAATGTGTACCTAGGTTTTGATGGGTCTAAGATTGTGTGAGAGATGAAGAAACAGACATCATATTTGTGGACCTTAGTGGGTAATGAAATGTCAGAAGTTGCATATTCTGTTTTTCTGCCTGTTTTGATAAGTCATTAGTTTATTGGGTTTTAGAATATGTTGTAGGCGAAGGAGGGAAGTCAGTGAAAATGGAGCAATTAAATAGTGAGGGCAGAGAATAATAATTAAAGGAACTGAGACAGAAAAATTAGGAGTGGGGTACATGGTTCAATCTTGAGCAGCAGAAAAAAAAACATATCCACTAAAAATGCTGTGATGGTACAAGGAAAATATGTGCATGTGTCTATAAGTGTGTGTGTGTTTGCATGTCATGTCTGCATGTTTCATCATATTTGTTATTTCTTGTGCTATATGAACTATATTGTTGTCAAATACATTATTCTAATGATGTTGAGATGGGGGAATATAATTTAGTTTGTTCAATAGCATTATCTTTTAAGCCCTTAGAGAAAAATTCAGACAATATAAAAACTACTCACTAGATGGGTGAAATGTTCATTCATGTGAAACCAATCAATTCCTTTGGAACATTTGTATTTTATGTACATGTGTTGGAATTCATGAAATGCTGCTTTCTTTTTTTTGTTGTTTTTTTTTTGTTTTTTTTTTTTGAGAAGGAGTCTCACTCTTTCACCCAGGCTGGAGTGCAGTGGCGCGATCTCGGCTCACTGCAGGCTCCACCTCCCAGGGTTCACGCCATTCTCCTGCCTCAGCCTCCTGCGTAGCTGGGACTACAGGCGCCCGCCACCTCGCCCGGCTAATTTTTTGTATTTTTAGTAGAGACGGGGTTTCACCGTGTTAGCCAGGATGGTCTCAATCTCCTGACCTCGTGATCCGCCCGCCTTGGCCTCCCAAAATGCTGGGATTACAGGCGTGAGCCACCGCGCCCAGCCGAAATGCTGCTTTCTTAATGGAAATAATTTGTTAAGTATACAGCAATAAAAAAGATATTGCAATAGTTATTTAATGTCTCATAACATTTATTCCTAAGACATTGCATAAGACTTTAATATAAGGAGAAAATAATTTAATTCTCAATTTTGTTTAAATTCATAAAATGTAAATATTTCTTATAGTTTTATATTTTTTAGATAAAATAAAATCTGAATTTCAATTTTTTTTTTTTTTTTTTTTTTTTTGAGATGGAGTCTCGCTCTGTCGCCCAGGCTGGAGTGCAGTGGCGCAATCTCGGCTCACTGCAAGCTCCGCCTCCCGGGTTCACGCCATTCTCCTGCCTCAGCCTCTCCAAGTAGCTGGGACTACAGGCGCCCGCCACCACGCCCGGCTAATTTTTTTGTATTTTTAGTAGAGACGGGGTTTCACCGTGGTCTCGATCTCCTGACCTCGTGATCTGCCCCCCTCGGCCTCCCAAAGTGCTGGGATTACAAGCGTGAGCCACCGTGCCCGGCCTGAATTTCAATTTTATTATCATTTTCTAAGTAATTTATTAGTAAAATAACCTACCAAAGTAATTCTCATAAACATCCAAGGAGCACATTTTATATATTTTGCCAAATTCTCTTAAATGCAAAAAATATATTTTCTTAACATTTTTTCACAATGTACTCTCCAAAAAGATTTATACAAAATCAAAAATATTCTACTGATCTATTTTCCTATTTAATGTATCTGCATTTTTATTATTTATCACCTAATATTATCATCAAAGTTAGATAGGTGGTAGAAAGATGATAGATGATAGATAGATAGATAGATAGATAGATAGATAGATAGATAGATACATAGATACATAGATGGATGAGTACATTTTTATGGTAATTTACTGAAAAGGTAGTCAAAAGTTTGGCATCTCAAGATTAAATGAGGCAATGAAAAATCTGGACCAAGTTTTTTTGAACATTTTTATTAATAATCTCTCTTCTGTTGTCATGATCGGAGCAGTTTCTATCATATCAAACTAGAGTAGGGGAGCATAATTTTATAGTCTTTGTGTCATTGAAACCATACTATTATTATATCTTTCTAGCTTTTTCTTAACAGAGTTCATTTAGGCTACTATAATAAAATACCACAAATGAAGAGAATTATAAGCAACAGAAATGTATTTCTCACAATTCTCAAGGCTAGAAATTCCAAGATGAAGTCACTGGCAGATTTAGTACCTGGTGAGGACTTGCTTTGTGGTTTGCAGATGATCTCTTTTCCTTGTGTCTTCACATGGTGGGAGAGGTAAGGTTACTCTCTGAGGCATCTTTCATAAGGCTGCTAATGAGCCTTCATAATTGAATGACCTCCCAAAGGCCTCATCTTCTAATACCATCACTTTGGTAACTAGGTTTCAACATATAAATTTGGGAGGGACACAGAACATAGTGGCTACCAATTTGCTATCAACCATCAATATAAGAACAGAAACAAACCATTAGAAACAAACAAACAACCAACCAAAACAGTCACCTGTAGGTGACTGTGCCTTATGGAATAACTGTATTCAAGTATATTTTTTTCCCAGAAGTTCATAGCATCTCATCACTCATTACTAGTTCAGATATAAACATTTATCTTCCTCTAATAAATCACTACATTTGCGAAATTAATATGTTACATTGAAACCCAAAATTTTTACCCAATATTGTTCAATATGTGATTATCAGACATAAAATTGTACAATTCATAAATACTATGTAAGATGATATGTAACTCTTTTCATTTGTATCAACAAAATATTAAATATAAATAGAGCATACATTTTTAATGCTCTAAAACCTTTCACTCAGAGAAAAGCATTTATAAGAAAGAAGAGATCAAACAAGGGTTATCAAGCATCACACATAGCACTGAAAATGTTAAAAATGAAGAGGAGCTATGTCAGAATACCCTACATTTTATCATGAGTTATGCATTCTATAGGTCAGTGCTTTAGTTAATATTGTGCTTCTGCAACACTCTCAAACTTCATAAATTTTAGGAGATATGTAACTGAATGATCCAATGCACATTTTTTATTTCATCTTCTTTTAAACGGAGTTGAAATTTACATATTAATACATATCATTACACTTTTAAAGTGAATATTTAGTACAATTTTATACATTCGTAATGCTGTGTAACCATCATCTGCGGCTAATTATGTAACAATATCTATCTCAAGATGGCTTGGTATATCATTGCCATCTTAACAATGAGTCATTAAATCCATGAACCTGAGTTGTCTTTTTGTTTATTTAGATTTTCTTTAATGTCTTTTGGCAATATTTTGTTGCTTTCAATGCACAAGTCTTTCACCTGCTTTGTTAAATTTAAATTTAGTAATTTTAGATGTTTATATACTGTTGTAAATGGAATTGCTTTCTGAGTTCCTTTCCAGATTGTTTACTGCTGGTATTTAAAAGCATAAGTGATTTTGGTGTTTGGTGTTGTATCCTGCAACTCTGCTTCATTCATTTATTAGCTCTAGCAATTTTTGTGTGAATCATTTGAGATTTTTCTATAGGATTATGTTATTTGTGAATAGAGACTGTTTTATTCAAGGTTCATTATGTAGCATGTATTAAAACTTCATTCTTTTTATGACTTCTTCATGTTTTATTGTATATACATAAAAATTCACTTAACCATTCAGCTTTTGATGGACACAAGTAGTTTCTATCTTCTGACTATGGTAACTAATGCTGCAATGAACATTCACCTACAAGTATACTTTTTGGATTGATGTTTGTATATATATATAAAAAAGCATAGGCTGGGTGTCGTGGCTCAAGCCTGTAATCCCAGCACTTTGGGAGGCCGAGGCGGGTGGATCACGAGGTCAGGAGATCGAGACCATCCTGGCTAACACGGTGAAACCCCGTCTCTACTAAAAATACAAAAAATTAGCCAGGCGTGTTGGCGGGCGCCTGTAGTCCCAGCTACTTGGGAGGCTGAGGCAGGAGAATGGCGTGAACCCAGGAGGTGGAGGCTGCGGTGAGCCGAGATCGCGCCACTGCACTCCAGCCTGGGGGACAGAGAAAGACTCCGTCTCAAAAAAAAAAAAAAAAAAAATTAATTATATATATATAAACATTAATTACATATATATAATTTTTTTGAGACTAGGTCTTGTTCTGTCACCTAGGCTGGAGTGTAATTTCATGTTCATGGCTCATTGCAGCCTCAATTTCCCAAGCTTATGTGATTCTCCCACCTCACTCTCCTGAGTAGCTGGGACTGCAGGTGAGTACCACCAAGCCTGGCTAACTTTTATTTTATTTTGTAGAGATGGAGTCCTGCCATGTTGCCCAGTCTGGTCTTGAACTCCTGTGCCCATGTGAGCCTCCCGCCTTGGCCTCCCAAAGCTGGAATTACCGGTGTAAGCCACTGGACCCGGCCTATTTTTTGTTCTTTCATGTATTTATCTATGTGTGAATTTGCTGAGACAAATGCTAATTCTATGTTTATCTTCTTAGACCTAACTTTTTTCCACTGCAGCTGCTTCATTTTACATTCTCATCAACGATAGGTGAGGCTTACAATTTTTGCACATTCTCACCATTTGTTATTTTCTATTTTGGAAAAAAATCTAGATGTTGTAGTTAATGAACAGTTGTATTTCATTGTGGCTTTGATGTGAGTTTTCCTGTTGACAAATGACATTGAGCATTTATCATGTGTTTTTGGGAAATTGATATATTCTTTGGAGAAATAGCTAATTTCTCCTCTCATTATTTGAGTTGTTTGGAATACTTTTTGTTGTTAATTTGTACTAACTCTGTTTATATTCTGAAAATTTAACCTTATCACATATATTATTTGTAAATGTTTTATTTTATCCATTTTTTGTTGTTTCTCATGCTTCTGGTGTCATATCTAAAATCTAATTGCCTAAATCTAGGTCATGAAAATTTATCTATGTATGTCATGTATTTTCTTCCAGTGGTTTTATACTTTCAGCTCTTATATTTAGATCATTGATACATTCTGCATTGATTTTTGTATATTGTGTGAAATATCTTTAAATCTTTATTCTTTTATATGTGAAAATTCAGCTATCTAAACATTATTCATTGAACAGAATATTTTTCCCTATTAAGTTGTCTTGGGACTCTTTAAAAAAAAGTCAATTGGCTATGGACATACAGGTTTATTTTTGAATTTTGAATTCTCTCCCATTAGTTTTTATGCCTATCCTTATGTCAGCCTCATAATGTTGTTTTCAGAGCATATGTAGTAAGTTCTGAAACTGGAAAAAGTGAGATCTCTAATGTTGCCTTTTATTTTCCAACATTGCTTTTGCCCATTATAATTCCATATAAATTTGAAAGTCGGCTTTTCTATTTCTGCAAAAAAAATAGTATTTGAATGTTGGTAGGAATTATGTTAAATTTGTTGGTTGCTCTGGATTTCTTGCTATCATAACAATATTACAACTTCTAATCCATAAAATTGGGATACATTCCATTTTTTTTCTAGCAACATTTTATAGGTTTTTTTTTGGGGTGGGGTGGGGGAAGGATTCTTGTTCTGGTGCAGTGCCATGATCTTTGTTCAATGCAACCTCTGCTTCCCAGATTCAAGAGATTCTCCTGCTTCAGCCTCCTGAGTAGCTGGGACTACAAGTGCATTCTACCACTCCAGGCTAATTTTGAATTTTTAGTAGAGATGGGGTTTTACCATGTTGGCCAGGCTAGTCTCAAACTCCTGACCTCAGGTGATCCACCTGCTTCAACCTCCCAAAGTGCTGGGATTACAGGCATGACCCACCAGCCTTGGCCAGGTTTTTTGTTTGTTTGTTTGTTTAATTTAAGTCTTAGAAATCTTGGTGACATTTAATGCTAGTTGTTTTAAGCTTTTGAATGCTTTTGTAAATAGAATTGTTCGCTGAATTTCGTTTTCAATTATATTCTTTGTGGACACGTTCAAATGCAACCACTTTTTGCATGTTAATATCATGCTCTGCAACACTGACAAATTTGTTTTATCAGCTCTGGCATCTTTTTTTGCGGATTCTGTGGGATATCCTATATATAAGAGCAAGTCATCTGTGAATATAGTTTTACATTTCCTTTTGCATTTTGGATAGCTTTTTTTTAAATAAATGGTTCTGGTTACAACTTCCAATACAAGGTTGATTAGCAAAGTTGTAAGCGATTATTTTCGTCTTTTTCCTATATTTAGGAAGAAGCTATCAGCCCTTGACCATTGAGCATGATGTTAGCTCTACTTTTTAGTAAAAGCCCTCCATTATGTTGAAGAAGTTCTCTTCTATTTCTAGTTTTCTAAGTGCTTTTATCATGGAAAAGTGTTGAATATTGACAGATGCCTATTCTGCTTATTTAGATTTTCATGTGTGTTTTTAAATATTTTTTTTACTGATGGGATGCATCAGAGTGATTATTTTCTTATGTTGAACTGCCCATGCATTCCTGGGCTAAATTCTACTTTTGTCATGCTGTATACTTTTAAAAGATATTCTGTTAGGTTTATTTTTTCATGTTTTATTGAGATTTTAAAAATTTATATTCATAAGAGATATTGACCTGTAATTATTTTATCTTGTGATTTAGTTTTCTGACTTTGGAATCAGGGTAATGCTGACATCATAAAATGAGTTGGAAAGTGGTCCATTTTTATAGAACTTTTGAACATTTTTAGAGGTTTTGTTAATTTATCTTTAAATGTCTGGTAGCATTTAAAGTGAAGCCATCTGTCCCTGGACATTTTGTTTGTTTAGATGTGTACAATTGCAGATTCAACTCCTTTACTTTTTATAAGGTGTTGAGTTTTTTTATTTTTTCTTGATTCTGATAGGTAACAATTGTGTTTCTAAATTTATCAGATTGATCTTATTTAATCTGTTGACATATAATTGTTTATAGTACTTTTATAATCCTTTTTGTAAGCCTAGAGGTAATATCTCCACTTTCATGTCTGCTTTTAGTTATTTCTATCTTTTTTCTATTTTCTTAATATTTAGCTAAAGCTTTGTCAATTTTATTAATCTTTTTAAAGAACTCCTAGTTGTATTAATTCTCCCAAACTTATTTTTTAAAGATAATCTATTTCTTTTCTCTCTTCTTTGATCCTTATTATTGTATTTTATTTCTCAGCATTGATTTTAGTTTGCTATACATTGTCTAGTTCTACAAAAATGTAAAATTATGTTATTGATTTTAGATTTTTTTTCTAATGTAGGCATTGACAGCTCTAAATTTCTCATTGAACATTGGTTTCACTGCATCCCGTAAGTTTTGGTATGCTATGATTTTTGTCTTTATGTATTTTCTACTTATTTTTATAAATGTTTTTACCCACTGATTATTTAGCAGTGTGTGGTTTACACAACATTTGTGCATTTTCCTGTTTTCTTTTTGTTCTTAACTTCTAGATTTCTTCCACTGTGGTCTGAAATTATACTTAGTATAATATCAATTTTTAAATTTATTGAAAACTTTTATTGTAACTTAGTATCTGGCCTACCCGGCTGTAATTCCATATGCACTTTAAAAATGTGTATTCTTCTGTTGTTGGCTAAAGTGTTGTTGTCATTTTATGCCATATAAAAAATTGCTTCAGTGTAGGAAACAAATCTTGGAGCTGCCTTACTCATCATCTCTGTGACATCAATGAACCCATACAATTTTTAAATTACCTATTGTAATATATATAAAATGTAATTCAATAAGATCTGCCTAAATAAAATTGTGGTAAAGCAAAAGGATTCTGATATAAATATCTTATAACTATGTCTATAACAACAAACTTTAATTTTCTGCCACAAACTCTGGCTTGTATATTCTCTCCTCTAACCTTTGACTGGGATAATTTATGACACAATGATTGATAGTGGGAACTTTACTATAGCTATCTACTTCAAAGCTTCCAAATTTCTAAATCCTTCATGTCTCCAAAATGTCCACAGATACTTTAAGAACAAAATGAATTCCATTTTTGATGAATAAAAACAATAAATACAAGTCCATCTCTTTATATATTATATTCAAATAAAAATTCAATGTATTATATGGAAGTAACAAAGAGCTGACAAATGCCTCTATGGTCACTAAATAGAATGTTCTCTAAAAGTGTGTTACCAGAAAGGCATATTTCAAAGAGCCATAAAATCCTAAATTCCTGCCTGTGTTGATACACACAAACTGAAATGAGTTATTATTGAATCTAATTGTTTCTGAACTTTAGAGAGAAAAAAATTCTTCTCAAGTTAAGAAAAAAAAGTAAAGATAAGGCCCAGCACAGTGGCTCATGCCTGTAATCCCAGAACTTCGAGAGGCCGAGGAGGACGGATCACAAGTTTGGGAGATCGAGACCATCCTGGCTAACACGGTGAAACCCCATCTCTACTAAAAATACAAAAAAAAAAAAAAAAATTTAGCCTGGCGTGGTGGTGGGTGCCCGTAGTCCCAGCTACTCGGGAGGCTGAGGTAGGAGAATGGTGTGAACCCGGGAAGTGGAGCTTGCAGTGAGTTGAGATGGCACCACTGCACTCCAGCCTGGGTGACAGAGCAAGACTCCTTCTCAAAAAAAAGAAAAAAAAAAAAAGTAAATACATGACATCATTCAACAGCACATAATATTCTAAAAATAACCTGCTAATAAAATCTCAAGGTGCAAAACAAACAAAAGCAAAAAGGAAAAACATACTTATGAAATAATACAGAAGAAAAAGATTGATGACTGTAAACTATACCACTAAAACAATTTCCTTTATTTAGTATAATTTTGTTTTGTATGAAACAGTAGGGGAATTTAAAAGGACCATGTATTTACCACTAAAAGAAAAAAATAGATTGAGTTGACATAAAAGTAACCACTTTTAACTCAATGTGATTACATTACTTTTTGTTTTAACTACTCTCAACAAAATACACTTTCTGTGAGCTCAGACAAATTACAAAAATAAAGAATGTTTACCTGTTTTGAAAGTATGAATGATGGCCTTATGTGGATTATGTCTAGAAGCACTAAATCTAATTTACTTTAACAGAACGGGATGAAATGATTATAAAAATTAAACACATGAAGTAACATTTCTTTAAATATGCCAACTGTTTCAGACCTTTGTTCCTTCTAGTATATTTTCCCTCTGACCTTTCCCTTCATTGTGTTAATTGCTCCTTATTTTTAAAAGTCAAGTAATTTTTTTTCTGAGACGACTCTTTTGACGTTTATCTCTTTATGTAGAAGTTTCTCCTATTTGCTCCTATATAAATTAAACATACCATTATCTGATGTTTTGCCTCACTGTTAATATGATTTTCGGTTTCTTCATTAAATTAGAGGAGACTGCCTACATGACACTTAATAGTCCATTGAGCTATTATAAATTATCAACGAATATATTTTAAATAAATTAATACAAGTAATAAAATATGTTTAGCACCTATTTCACTTCTAATATAAATGGTTAGGCCGGGAGCGGTGGCTCACGCTTGTAATCCCAGCACTTTGGGAGGCAGAGGCGGGCGGATCACAAGGTCAGGAGATCGAGACCACGGTGAAACCCCGTCTCTACTAAAAATACAAAAAATTAGCCAGGCGTGGTGGCAGGCACCTGTAGTCCCAGCTACTCGGAGAGGCTGAGGCAGGAGAATGGCGTGAACCCGGGAGGTGGAGCTTGCAGTGAGCCGTGATTGCGCCACTGCACTCCAGCCTGGGCGACAGAGCGAGACTCCGTCTCAAAAAAATAAAAAATAAAAAATAAATAAATAAATAAATGGTTAATTTGCTATTAAGTAGTCTATTTACTATCATATTTCAATTTATATTCTAAAATTATATTATTTTCTATGCTATTCTAATATGGATTATAATTATTCACCATAGGAACAGTGGCATGTCCTGCTTGGTACCAAAGATTGTGCTTTGACAGCCAGAATTAGTGTGAAAATGTCCCTAAGGCCAGACTTCATTTCAACATCATTTTAATCATTGTGACCAGCTGGTTTACAAACACAGTTATAACATTAGACCCAAAGGGCTTAGAACATAATAGGATGCAGGATAAAATTCTGTTTATTCGTAAGCCATTGAAAACAGAAAGATCAACAGGTTTGGATTAATAAACCTCTCCATTCTTGGTCATTAATATCCTGGTGATAGAAAACACTGATATCAAATAGATTTTTAAAAATGTCATCATATTAAGGCATTAGAAATCACCAATATAATTAAGTTTATAGAAGAATCCACTTTGTGCTATTTCTTTTCTGAGCAATACCTTAGAAACAATAACATCTTGTATTTACGTTAACTCTCGACTTACAAAACATTTTGATACGCATTAATTCATCTTTATGGTATCCCTATGAATGAGTAGAGACAATCATTATAATTCCCAGTTTATGAAGCAGAAGACTAATCCTCATACATAGTAAATGTAATGTGTGTGAGAAGACACACTAAGATGAAAAACTAACTTGCTCCTTCAACCCCTCTTTTCTCTTTACATACTCTGGCAGAATTTCTCACAGTGCTTAACACATGTAACCAAAAGTTTTCATTATGGAATGTGAGATAAAGCAGGTAGTTTTATTTATCACGTTGATTCCATTTTTAATGTGTCAAATTCTCACGTTTGAAAATGTTTTATAAAAATTTAATATGTAATAAAATTGAAAGTTATCTACATATGTTAATTAAAAAGAAAGAGAAATTTTATGTAACATTTCTGGAGCTCTTTCTTGCACAGCACAATTTTAAAGAAGTTGGTTGAATAAAAATTGTGTTTAACTTTTTCTTCTCAAAGAGTAGAAGATTTAAAACTTCTTGACATCAGCAAAACAGCAATATACTTTAAGAAACCTATCAAATTCCCATTTTAAAAGTTAATGTAAGTGAAAAATTGACTAAGAAAACTGCATCTGAGATCTTCAAATATCTTACAATTAAGTTTTAAAACATTTTAGATGATGAATGTATTTGGAATAATTTTCCCGTGCATGTCAATATGCTTTTTTTTTAAAAAAAAAATTTAAGACGAGAGATAAGACTACTTATCTGGACAGAAGAAATATAATATAAACTACTATACTCACATCTAAGAATCTGCTTTGAAGTATTATTTTATGTAAATTGTATTTATTGACTATCTCATGAAATCTCAGTTACAAATGAAAATGAAAGTGGTATGATGAAAGATATAGTCTACACTTGGCTATTAATCAACAGAAGCAAATGCACATTTTATATAAATGAGCCCTATTGAACCTTGTCTCTATACAAGTGAATCTGTGAAAAATATTATTTTCAAATTATTATGTGCTATAGTATCAAAGACAGAAAGATAAGCATAGTTTACTGTAAACATAAATCAGAGGTGAAGAACAAAGAAACATGAAATAGCTGGGAAATAAATTATCAGAGGTTTTGAAAATGATAATAATGCAATATCTTGACAACAAATGGTAATGTTTAATACTAGATGTTCTGTCATTTGTATTCATAAGCTATTTTAGCTTAACCATGTCACTGTTGAAATGCAAACACTGATATTAAATCATATGACTTAATCTCATGTTTTTTAATCCCATTTTTGATAAAATAACTCATAAACAAATTTGAAGAAACATAATTCCAGTGTGCAAATACTACATATAGATTTCTTATGTTGACTGGCATTTTTTATGGCTTAATATATTGTCTATAATGTATTTGTGTGTTCATTTAATTCATGTTTAACTAAACACTGTATATACAATATTCAAGACAAATTATTTTATATTTGCCATATTTAAAAATTAGGATGATAGTGTTTTCAAGGATTCTCACACAGTTTTGGAAAAATTGTAATGTTAAAGATAATTGTATTAATTAATCTACTACCATGAGCCATGCACTTGCCTAGAAACATTACATCTTTTATTTGATATTTTTATCAGCCTTTTGAATATATATTGCTACTCTTAATCTTATGTAATCAAAAAGAGTATCTAAGGAATAAAACAACCTGCCTAGAAGAAAATGGTGATACAGATCAAAAAATACAAATATATTTAACTAATCGCAGAGGTTAATCCTCATCAACTACTCAACAAAATGCAAGCATTTTCATATTTAAAACATCTACTTAATCATTCATTCAATATATTTAGCTATTAGAAGTTATCAATGAATATTAGTTAAATAAATATAAAATAAATATTCTTAGAATTTAAGTAAATAACAATTTACTGATCAAAATAAATTATTTGAAAATAAGTTTTTATATTTTATATAAATTACATACCTTCAAAAGCTTTATGATTTAAATTGTCCACTAATTTAAATTGACCTTTTTAAACATTTGACCAAAAAGTAAATTTTACTTTGTTCTAATTTATCTACATTTGCTAATTAAAATACTAAGTCACAGAAAGAGAAGACAAAGCAAGATGGCCAAATAGAAGCCTCCACCAATCCTCCTCCTTTCAGAAACACCAAATTGATTAAAGCCATAATAAAAAGTTTTCCAGCAAAGTAAAGCCAGGAATCCAATTACTTCACTGCTAAATTTTACCAGATATTTAAATAACTGAAACCAATCCTACTCAAAACTATTCTGAAAAATAGAGGAGGAGGGAATACTTTCAAACTTATTCTATGAAACCACTATTACCCTGATAACAAAACCAAAGACACATGAGCACAGGAAAACTACAGGCCAATGTCCCTGATGAACATTGATGCAAAAATCTCTAACAAAACACTACCAACTTGAATTCAAAAACACAATAAAAAGATCATTCACCTTGACCAAGTAGGATCTATTCCACAGATGCAAGGATGACTCACATATGCAAATCAATGTCATACATTATATCAACAGAATGAAGGACTAAAACCATGTGATCATTTCAATTGGTGCTGAAAAAGCATTTGATAAAATTTAACAGAAGTTCATGATAAAAATCTTCAAAACAACTAATAGAGAAGGAACGTAACACAATAAAAACCATATACAACAGACCCACAGGTAGTATCATACTGAAAGGGGAAAACTAAAAACCTTTCCTCTAAGACCTGAAACATGGCAGGAATGCCTACCTTTGCCACTGTTATTCAACATAGTAATGGAAGTTCTAGTTAGAGCAATCAGACAAGAGAAAGAAATAAATGGCATCCAAATTGGAAAAGGAGAAGTCAAGTTATCTTTATATTTGGGAAAACCTAAGCATGCCATAAAAAAACTATTAGAACTGATAAACATTCAGTAAAGCTGCAGGATGAAAAATCAATTTACCAAAATGAATAACATTTCTATATGCCAACAGCAAACAATCTGAAAAATAAATCTTTTTTTCATTTATATAGCTACAGATAAACTAAAATACTAGGAATAAACAAGCAATGAAGTGAAAGAGCTCTGCAGTGAAAACTATAAAACATTGAGACAAAAAATTGAAGGGGACAAAAAATTGGAAAGATATTCCATGTTCATGAATTGGAAGAATCAGTGTTGTTAATATGTTCATTCTACCAAAAGCAGTCTGCAGATTCAATGCAATCCCTGTAAAAATACCAATTACATTCATCACAGTAATATAAAAAAATCTTAATATTTATATAGAAGCACAAAAGATCAAGAATAGCCAAATCAATCCTAAGCAAAAAGAACAAAACTGTAGACATCACATTACCTGACTTCAAGTTATACTACAGAGCTATAATAACGAAAATAATCATGGTACTGGCATAAAAAGAGACACAGACCATTGAAACAGAATTGAGAACCCAGAAATAAATCCACAAATCTACAGTAAACTAATTTTCAGTGAAGATGCCATGAACGTAGATTGGGGAAAGGACAGTCTCTTTAATTAATCTTGCTGGGAAAGCTGTTTATCCATATGCAAAAGGATGAAAATAGACTGTGTCTCGCCTTATTCAAAAATCAAATTAAATGGATTGAATACTTACATTTAAGACCTCAAACTGTGTCCGGAATTGGTGGGTTCTTGGTCTCACTGACTTCAAGAATGAAGCCGCGGACCCTCGCGGTGAGTGTTACAGCTCTTAAGGTGGCGCGTCTGGAGTTTGTTCCTTCTGATGTTCGGATGTGTTCAGAGTTTCTTCCTTCTGTTGGGTTCATGGTCTTGCTGGCTCAGGAGTGAAGCTGCAGACCTTCGTGGTGAGTGTTACAGCTCTTAAGGCGGCGCGTCTGGAGTTGTTCGTTCCTCCCGGTGGGCTCATGGTCTCGCTGGCTTCAGGAGTGAAGCTGCAGACCTTCGCGGTGAGAGTTACAGCTCATAAAAGCAGTGTGCACCCAAAGAGTGAGCAATAGCAAGATTTATTGCAAAGAGCAAAAGAACAAAACTTCCACAGTGTGGAAGGGAACCGGACCGGGTTGCCACTGCTGGCTCAGGCAGCCTGCTTTTATTCTTATCTGGCCCCACCCACGTCCTGCTGATTGGTAGAGCCGAGTGGTCTGTTTTGACAGGGCGCTGATTGGTGCATTTACCATCCCTGAGCTAGACATAAAGGTTCTCCATCTCCCCATCAGATTAGTCAGATAGAGTATCAACATAAAGGTTCTCCAAGGCCCCACCAGAGCAGCCAGATACAGAGTGTCGTTTGGTGCATTCACAAACTTGGAGCTAGACACAGGGTGCTGATTGGTGTATTTACAATCCCTGAGCTAGACATAAAGGTTCTCCACATCTCCACCAGACTCAGAAGCCCAGCTGGCTTCACCCAGTGGATCCTGCACCAGGGCTGCAGGTGGAGCTGCCTGCCAGTCCCACACCGTGCGCTCGCACTCCTCAGCCCTTGGGTGGTCGATGGGACGGGGTGCCGTGGAGCAGAGGGTGGCGCTCATCGGGGAGGCTACGGCTGCACAGGAGCCCATGGAGGGGGTGGGAGGCTCAGGCATGGCTGGCTGCAGGTCCCAAGCCCTGCCCCGTGGGAAGGCAGCTAAGGCCCGGTGAGAAATGGAGCGCAGCGCCGGTGGGCTGGCACTGCTGGGGGACCCAGTACACCCTCCACAGCCGCTGGCCTGGGTGCTAAGCCCCTCATTGCCCTGGGCCGGCAAGGCCGGCCGGCTGCTCTGAGTGAGGGGCCCGCCAAGCCCACGCCCACCCGGAACTCCAGCTGGCCGGCAAGCACCGCGGGCAGCCCCGGTTCCCGCCGGCGCCTCTCCCTCCACACCTCTCTGCAAGCTGAGAGAGCCGGCTCTGGCCTTGGCCAGCCCAGAAAGGGGCTCCCTCAGGGCAGCGGTGGGCTGAAGGGCTCCTCAAGTGCCACCAAAGTGGGAGCCCAGGCAGAGGAGGCGCCGAGAGCTAGTGAGGGCTGTGAGGACTGCCAGCAGGCTGTCACCTCTCAAAACTATGACACTACTAAAATAAAACTGGAGAAACTCTCCAGAACCTTGGACTGGGCAAAGTTTTCTTGAGTAATACCTCACAAGCACCAGCAACCGAAGCAAATATGGACAAATGGGATCACATCAAGTTAAAAAACTTCTGCACAGCAAAGGAAACAACAACAAAGTAAACATGGAATGAAAGGAAATATTTGCAAAGTACCCATCTGACAAGGGATTCATAGCCAGAATATATAAGAAGCTTCAAAAACTCAGCATGTAAAAATATAATAATTTATAATTATTTAAACTGGCAAAAGATATGAACAGCTATTTCTCAAAGAAGCATATAAATGGCAAAGATGTATGTGAAAAGGTGCTGAATATCATTAATCATTAGAGAAATGCAAATCAAAACCACAATGAGATATCATCTCACCCTAGTTAAAATGGCTTTTATCCAAAAGACAGGCAGTAACAAATGTGGGTGAGGATGTGGAAAATGAGAACCATCATACAGTGTTGGTGGGAATGTAAACTAGTACAACTATGGAGAACAATTTGGAGGTTCCTCAAAAACTAAAAATAGAACTATCACATAATCCAGCAATCTCACTAGTGGGTAATATACCCAAAAGAAAGGGAATAAGTATATCAAAGAGATATCTGCACTTCCATGTTTATTGCAGCACTATGCACAATAGCTGATTTGGAAGCAATGTAAATATCCATCAACAAACATATGGATAAAGAACATATGGTGCACATGCATGATGAATACTATCCATCCATAAAAAAGAGATTCTGTCATTTGAAACCACATGGATGGAACTGGAGGTCATTATTTTAAGTGAAATAAGCTAGGCACAGGAAGACAAATTTTGCATGTTCTCACTTATGATAGAATCTAAAAATTAAAACAATCACACTCATGGAGATAAAGAGTAGAATGATGGTTACTAGAGGCTGGGAAGGGTGGTTGGTGAAGGTGGGAAGAATGGTTAACAGGTACAAAATTATAATTAGATAGAATGACTAAGATCTAGTGTTTGATAGCAAAATACGGTATCTATGGTCAACAATAATTTATTGTACATTTAAAAATAACTGAAAGAGTATAATTAGATTGTTTGTAACACAAAGGATAAATGCTTGAGGTGCTGTATTCCCCATTTACCCTGATTTGATTATTATACATTATAGTCCTGTATCAAATAAACTCATGTAACCCATAAACATATATACCTACTATGTATCCATGCAAATTTTTTGAAAATACAAAGTCGTAGTATAATTTTTATTTTAATTATTGGGAAATAAAATACCTTGGCTCAGCAAGCAGTTTGCTTATGTTTTCTTATGATATTACTTTCTAGATTGATTCTTCATTTCAAATTTTTCCTACGTCAAATATCATATGCCATCTATAAGTCACGATATGTGAAATTACAGAGATCACGTAATGTTGGGCTATGTAGACAATCTTTTCTGTTTAAATGTGCATTTTCTCTTCATAGGGAATTTATTTTCTATTTTTTTAGCATTCTCTTTGAGAAGGCAATTTATCATGTTTGATCTACATTCCTCATTATTTTAAAATTTTGCTGGTATTGTTTTGACACCTAATGTAACAATCTTAAAAAACTAAAAATGGTTTTACTGTATCTCATATTCGAATTTAATATCATATTGTCATATTTCATCTTGCATCCAGGAGTTTTCACTAGTGGCTTTAAATAGAGCAGATGTGAAAATGAAGACATTTAAAAATTCATTTATACTTTATTATTGTAAAAGTATCATTTTGAGTTTAAAGTCATGTATATCCCAACTCTAATTAAGTGTATTTCTAATAATTTACAATGTATTGTTATTCTTAAAATATTAGGTTGAATTTAATAGAAAGTGCATTATCATCAGGGACCTAATTATTTATATATGAAGAGAAAGTTACAGAATCAATACAGGCACATTGTTGGCAAATGAAACCTTAATTTCTGAACTTTGGTACAAAGCAGGAGAATTGGGATTTACTCTATATAAGAAATCTATCACTCCTGCCTTCATAATTTAGTTTTGGGAAGTTTTTATCACTGAATTTCATATATGCTCTTTTGAGTAAATAAGCAGCAACTTCTGACATGTGCTCCATGTTTTTTGACTTTTAAAAATTAAGGCATCCTTGCATACAGTGAAATATACACATGTTGACCATTTATTTTGAGAGCTTTGGCAAATGTGTATATTCTTGTAATCTACAATCCTATAATAATACAAGACATTCATCTGCACAGAAAATCAATTCTCCTATAACCTATTACAACATAGCTTCAGTTAGAGCTTCAATAGTACAAATAGGAACACTGTTATATAATATGTTTAACAAAATTATATAACATTAATTCTGTAAAACATTGTATTTCTTCTCTTATGAATTGTCTGTGGCTTAATGAATAATGTAAAATCTAGAAATGAAAATAACAGTCTGTAAAACTTATTTTATTTTTAATATGTCCTGATTAATGGGAGGTATGTACCCACATATTTATCTTCTTTGAAAATGTACTTGGATGTTGTAAAAATCACTCAAATTTCAAAAACATATTTCATGCTATAGCATGGAGTACTTTTAAAACTAGTGTTTAAAAATTGTTTAAATGTTTTGATCTCACAATTGCTCCTCATACTGAGCATTCTTATTAGCTCTGATTATTGAATCTTTTTCTTTGCTTTTTTGTTTTTCTTACTACAAGATCATATTTTAAGCAAGTAATACTTAAAACTTTTACTAATACAAATAAAAATTGTATATTAAAAACTAATAGAATAATTGTCCACACATATAGCATTAGAAATTTTGTCTAATCCACTACTTTTATTGTTATCCTCCTACCCCTCTGAAAATTTTTATGTTTTCTTAATTTTGATGTGTCCTACGCAGTTTAAGATATTTTTAATTCAACAGCAGTATATCTGAGAAACAACATTATATATTGCTATTTGACTTTTAACATTTATCACATATTAATGTAGACTGCATTTGAGAACTGCATGCTTGAGATTCTTCCCAGATGAAATGTTGTTTCATAAATTCAGGTATTACAAATATTATAATAATTATAAATAAAATGCTTTACACATCTACAGAACTTTCTGAGTCATAAAACAATTATACCAAATACAAGTATAATAGAGTAGTATTTAATTGAAACAGTTATAAAAATATTACCATCAGTCACTTGAAATTTAAATATTCTTCAATTTTATATTTAAATAATAATTTATAAAAAAACTTAATTGGGGTTAGATGTAATTATTAACATTATATATTTTGGCCAAATAAATATTTATTACATTGTCCTTTCATCTTTTTCTAGAACACTGCATTCCTTATTTGCGAAGCAAAAATACAAGCATCTCAATTTTTCTGACCCCATACCCTCCTTATTCTGTCTCAGACATTGAATATCAGTTTTTGAGCAAGAGACAAAACCACAAATCAAACTAATATATTGTAGTGGTTTTTTTCCTCTCTTTTTTTTTTTTTTTTCGAGAAGGTCAGAGTACCATGTATATTCTCACTTACAGAACAAGAAAGCTATTTAATGTGAGAAGTAGAGAATTAACAGTGCCGCTCTCTCTCTTTTGGGCCTTATTTGCTCATAATTGAAATCAATTTGGGATCAGTCAACATGTTGTATTGATTCAAAGACCATGAATGGAGCAGTGTGTTATTCATTTTCTATTCACTTATTCACTCCTCAAGTTTTCAACGCTTACTATGCATCAGCCGTATTCTAATGTCTGAGCTTATCCCTGTTATCTATCTTTAAGAAACTTGCAGTGAAGTATGAGAATATTGTCACTTCAATGCAATCTGTGCTACATTACAGGTACAGAGACATGTAGCGGAGCAGGACGTGGAGAACTCAGTCAGACTGAACCATGAAAATCTTAGAAAAATAAATACTGGTTAAATATTGAAGATTGACTTGGAGTTCATCAAGGGTAGAAAAGCAAAAGGACATTATCTCTGCTTCTGTGCTTTTTAAAGATGTGAAGAAACTCCAATATCTCATTTCTGAAAACTAATCTAATAAATGACATGCTGAAAGGAGATAAATCATCTATTTTATTAAAGTTTCCCTGTACACCACATGTCATACTCTTTTTGGAATTAGAAATATTACACAATTGCACTGGTTTTCATGAGCTATTGTCAGATATATCTCTACTCTGATGAAGTATTAAAGAATTTTCCTTATTTTTTTCCCTAGATTCATACCTATAAAACACATTAAGGGATCAAGTGAAAAAATAGAAATACAGATTAACATTATCAAGGTTATCATCTGCCAATGTTTCGTATGAAATCTTAGCAAGATTCTGTAACTTTCATGTTCTGGGGAAAATCTCTTGCAGTCTTCTATTTTGATAAATATTCTTGTTTGTGTAATTTCATATTACTTTCCCTGCATTCCAACTTTTTTCATAAATATGGGTACTCCTCATATTCTATTGTTTATTTTCACTCCCATTTCTGTACTCCATCATGCATTGTATTTCATTCAAGCACACATTCAATCATTTTATTGCCATTATGCTATTTTGTTCATTTTGAAATTGTTTCAACTCTACAAAACAGCTGCAATTACCATATATAGAACACTTACAACTCTTCTATCCCAAACACCACAACTGTTAGCATATTATCCTCCTTCTCTCCTTCCCATCTCTCTCTCTCTCCTCCCTCCACAGTATACAGAGTTATGCAAGATACACTAACACACATACACACATACACATGTGTATAACTTCCTACAGTATAATGGCTTTTTTATATGTTCTTAAAAAATATTGAAGCAGAAAATATAAAGAAAAACAAGTTGGCCGTGCACAGTGGCTCACGCCTGTAACCCCAGTACTTCAGGAGGCCAAGGCAGGTGGATCACAAGGTCAGGAGATTGAGACCATCCTGGCTAACACAGTGAAACCCCGTCTCTACTAAAAATACAAAAAAAAAATAATAATAACTGGGCGTGGTGGCAGACACCTGTAGTCCCAGCTACTTGGGAGGCTGAGGCAGGAGAATGGCGTGAACCTGGGAGGCGGAGCTTTCAGTGAGTCGAGATCACGCCACTGCACTCCAGCCTGGGGACAGAGCAAGACTCCGTCTCAAAAAAAAAAAAAAGAAAGAAAAAAGAAAAACAAGTTTTCTTGTACTAGGCTGACTCACTCCAAGGCCCAGCAATAGGCAGGGCTCTGGCAGGGCTTTGATAGCACTATCTGCAGAGCCAGAGCCCTTAAGGGATGGGCTCCAGAGCCTCTCCCTCCCATCTCCGAGCAAGGATGAGAAAAACAAGTTTTTCTCCTCTTTCACCTTCCCCCTTCACCCTTACCATTCTCATAATTATTTTTGCAAGTTTGTAAGTTCCTGTCTTTCCCCTTCTGGGTGGCATGGCAAGGTCACAAGATATGCTTAAGTTGCAAAACCTGTCACTGTTTAACAAACTGCATTTGTTCTGCTTCTGTAAATTTGCTTGCCAGCCCTACAGGTTTAGCACCATCAAGCTGCCAAACCCCCTTTCGAATGCATGTATAAAAGTCAAGCCCTGTCTTTGTTCGGGGCTCAGCCTTTGGATGTTAATCTGCTGGGCTGGTGCGCACCTAAATAAATCCTCCTGTCCCACCCATTGGTCTCTCCTCTCCCTTGATTCCTGCAACAATATCAATGAAAAAAGCAGAATGAAAAATTCCTGCCCCACGAGGGTTAAATTAAGGCTAAGGAAAAATAAGCCTGTAATCTAAATAAGTACTTTATTTAATACTTCAGATCTTTTTAAGTTAAAAAAACAAGTAAATATAAGTGGAATTGATGGATATAAGACAGGTTTCCAAGGTTGAGTGGTATTTTTAAATTATTTTTTAGACAGCTTTATTGAGATGCAATTCACAATACCACAAAATTAACTTATTTAAAGTATAAGATTGTTTCCTAGTATATTTAAATTTGTAAAATATCACCACAATCAATTTTACAACATTGCCTTACACAAAAGAGACTGCATACTCTTTAGCAGTCACTCCTTATTTCCCTCCAAACACACCCCAGCTCTACATAACAGTAGTCTATTTTCTGTATTTATTTGTAATTCCACACATTTCATATAAATAAATTCATTCTATATGTGGTCTTTTGTGGCTTCTTTTATGCAGTGGTATGTCTTAAATGTTCATGCATATTTTATCATGTACCAGTAACTCATTCCATTTTGTTGATGAGTATGCCATTGTGGATTTATTGTATTTTATTTGTTAAATTGCCAGTTAACAGACATTTGCTTTATTTCCAATTTTTCTCTACCTATAATTCTGCTATAAACATTGTTGTACATACAAGTTTTAGTGTGGACATACATTTTATTTCTCTTGGATATATACACAGGAGCAGAATTGCTGGGTCATATGATAGCTTTACGTTTTTGAGGGACTGCCAAATATTTTCAAAAATGGTTGTGCCATTTTATATTCCCAAGTGCAATCTATAAGCATTTCAATTTCTCCACCTCCTTTCCAAGCCTTAATACCTTTTGTCCATTTTTTGTTATGCACATCCTAGTTTATGCGAAATAGTATCTCATTTTGATTTTGAGTTACATTTTCATAATGGCTGAGGAGATAGAGCATCATTTTAGGTTTTCATTACCAATTTGCAAACATCGTGTGGAAAATGTGCATTCAGATACTTTTCACTTTTAAAAAATTAGGATACCTTTTCATCACAGAATTCTAAATGATCTTGTATGTCCTGGTTACAAGTCCCTTATACAAATATAATTTGCAAATATTATTTCCCATTCTGTGATTTGCTTTTCACCTTCTTAATAATATCCTTTTAAGCAAAACTTTTTTTATTCACTTTAATGCAGTCCAATTTTTCTCCTTGTCTCTTGTTGCTCTTATTTTTGGTATCATATCTAAGAAGGTTTGCCTAAACCCAGGTCACTGAGGTTTATCCTTGTGTTTTCATCTAAGAGTTTTATAATTTTAGCTCTTTTATATTTAAGTTTATGATTAAGTTATTTTTTGTGTATGGTGACAGAAAAAGGTTGGTGAAAAAACTTTATTCCAAATGAATTGTATTGACAGCCCTGTAAAAATCAACTGAACATAAATGTTAATGTATAAATATTAAACATATACACATTCGTTAGACTCCTCCTCCCAAAAAAACTGCTTCAAAAACCAGCTCAAATATCTATGAACCTTTAGATCAATTTAGGAATTATAACCATTATAATAATATTAAGCATTTTAATCCATGAACATACAAATGGTTTTATCATGAAATGATACTGGATTTTTTTAAAATGTTGTCTCTGTATCTATTGAGATGATCATGTACCTTTTAGGTTTATTTCATATAAATATGTGTTTACATGATAATTACATTAATTGATATTTGGATGCTAAATTGATGAGGCATTCTCTTATATTTTGAAGGTTTTATGAAAAATTGGTACTCAGTCCCCATTTTGTTTTTATTTGGTTACATGCACCAGTGAAGCCACCTGAGACTGAGTTTTTCTGTGTGGGATAATATTAATTTATTCTCTTTAACCGTTATACGTTTATTCCTATAATCAATATTTTCCCGAGTCAGTTGTAGTAATTTGCATCCTAGGAATTTGTGCATCTCATCTAGGCATATTGTCTTGCTCATAGTACTCTTTTGTAAACTAATTTTTTCCTCTTTCTTAGTCAAAAGGAATGTCCCTTCTCCCTGAATTTTTTGAGTCTTCTGTATTGTGAACAGTCTAGGTAAACGTGTGTCCTTTTTAGAAAATGAATCCCTTAACAGAAACAACTTTGGTTTTATTTATTTTGTTTCTATATTCCCTATTTCATTCATTTTCATTCTAAACTTTTTTTTTTTTTTTTTTTTTTAGTTTGCTCTTTATTTTCCAGAATTTAGTGTAGAAGGTTTGGTTATTAATTTGAGATTTTCTTTCTTAAAAATAGTTATTTATGGTTGGGTGTAGTGGCTCATGCCTAGAATCCCAGCACTTTAGGAGGCCAAGGCGGGCAGATCACCTGAAGTCAGGGCTTTGAGACCAGCCTGGCTATCATGGTGAAACCCCATCCCTACTAAAAATACAAAAATCAGCCAGGTGTGGTGGTGCATGCCTGTAGTCCCAGCTACTTAGGAGGCTGAGGCAAGAGTATCACTTGAACCTGGGAGACAGAGGCTGCAGTGTGCCAAGATAGTGCGGCTGCACTCCAGCCTGGGCAACAGAGCAAGACTCCGTTTCAAAAACAAACAAACAAACAAAAAACAAAATAGTCATTTATAGCTATACATTTCTTTCAAAGCACTGCTGCAGCTCTATCCTATAAGTGTGTTGTGTTTCCGTTTTCATTCATGTCAATTAATTTTCCAATATTACTTGTGATTTATTCTTTGACCATAGGGATGGTGTTTGTGAGTGTGGTATTTAATTCTTACAAATTTGTGAATTTCCCAAACCTCTTTATGTTACTGAATTCTAATTTCATTATTCTGTTGTCAGAGAAGATCTGTATGACTTTACTAATGTAAAATGTATAAATGCTTTTTTTATGTTCTATTATGTGACGCATCCTAGAAAATATTCCGTGTGTACTTAAGGAGAAAGTGTATTCTTTTTTTGTTGTTGTTTTGTTTTGTGCTCTTTCTGCAGAATGTCCTGTAATGTCCGTGAGCCTTAGTTTGTTTATTGTGTTATTTACATCTTCTATTTCTTTGTTCATTTCTGTGTAGTTGTTCTGTCAATTTTTGGAGGTGGAGTATTAAAATCTCCAACTATTGTTTCTGAATTGTCTATTTCTCCCTTCAATTATTTCAGTTTTTGCTTCTATTTTAGGGCTCTGTGGTTAGGTATATATATTTTTGTTTCCATATCTTCCTCATGTATTGTTATTTTCATCATTCTGCAATGTTCCCCCTTTTTCCAAGTAACATGTTCTAGTTTAATTCTATTTTGTCTGATATATGGTTTGCTTTCTTATAGTTGCATTTTGCATGACATGTTTTGTTCTATCCATTTATTTTCAACCTTTTCATATCTTTGGAGTGTGTCTTGTATATGTAGCATATAATTAGTTTTATATTTTTATTAAATTTGACTGCTCTATCTTTTAATTGGACCATTTAGTTCATTCATAATTAATGTAATTATTGATATAGTTTTATTTGCATCTGCTATTTTATTTATTGTTTTAGAAATAGGGCCGGGCGCGGTGGCTCACGCTTGTAATCCCAGCACTTTGGGAGGCCGAGGCAGGCGGATCACGAGGTCAGGAGATCGAGACCACGGTGAAACCCCGTCTCTACTAAAAATACAAAAAATTAGCCAGGCGCGGTGGCGGGCGCCTGTAGTCCCAGCTACTCGGAGAGGCTGAGGCAGGAGAATGGCGTGAACCCAGGAGGCGGAGCTTGCAGTGAGCCGAGATCGCGCCACTGCACTCTAGCCTGGGCGACAGAGCGAGACTCCGTCTCAAAAAAAAAAAAAAAAAGAAATATCTAATTTATTCTGTTATTTTGTACATCTTTTAGAAACTTTTGTTTCTGCACTGAGTAAATATTTTTAATGTTACATTTTAATTCTGTTTCAGACTTCTTTGCTAGTTTTTGAGTCGTTTCCTTAATGGTAATATAATGGGCTTATATACCTAATATTATCAAAATCCACTTTAGTCTCACACTTACCTAATTTCAGTGAGATATGTGAGTGTTACTCCTGTATACTTATATTCCCTCACCTCCTTTATTGCACTATTGTTTTTATATATTACATCTATATATTTTAAAAACCCAATACCTTATTACTATTTTTACTAGAATTTTTAAAGGAGATGGGAATAGAAATAAAATCAAATAGTTTTTTTTTTCCGTTTCTTATATTAACCTTCTTATTTACTATCTCTGGTTCTCTTCATTTTTGTGGATGTGGTGTGAAGTTACCATCTGGTGGCATTTTCTTATTCCAGTGCATTTGTACTCACACCAACCTCTCTTGTGCTGCTTTTGGCAAAATATGTTACATTTATATATACATTATTGAACCAAAAATACCATTATATACCTAATATATTTTAGTTTTTTTAGCTTAATAATAGTGGCTTTTATGTCTTGTCTGCTCAATCCAACATGTTGGCCTTCTGTAAAGCAATTTCTGTTGCATGCTTTTGTCCATTTATGGGTTACACTCTCCTATTTTTATGAATGTCTCATAATTATTATGACATTTTAGACAATTTGTAATAACAACTGTATATACTGACTCACTGACCTTGGGACTTTTTCTGTTATTTTTTGCTTGCTTATATGTTTGGCAACTTGACTGGACTACTTTAATGATGTAGATTACTTCCATAATTTGCAGTCTCCAATGTTGCTTCTCCAATGTTACAGTTCTGAGTATATGCGCAGCTATTTTGGGATGACAGTGCTTTCTCCAAGGTTCTTTGTCTCTTTCCCTGATCTTCCTGTTAACTGTCTGCTTCTGTTATTAATAAGTGTAGCTATTCACCTCTACGAATCACTTGTTGCTTGATATATATATATATATATATTTCCTTAACAATGCCTTAGGGCATTGATATGGTTTGACTGTGTCCTCACCCAAATTTCCTCTCAAATTGTAATTTGAATTGTATTCTCCATGTGTTGAGTGAGGAAACTGGTGGAAAGTGACTGGATCATGGGGCAGTTTTCTCCATCCTGTTCTTGTGATAGTCAGGGAGTTCCCAGGAGGTCTGATGGTTTTAAAATGACAGTTTCCCATGCTGTCTCTCTCTTTCTCCTGTCACTTTGTGAAGAAGGTGCCTGTTCCTCTTCACCTTCTGCCATAATTGAAAGTATCCTGAGGCCTCACCAGCCATGCACAGATTGCAGTGAAGTAAACCTCTTTCTTTTATAAATTACCCAGTCTCAGGCATTTCTTTATAGCAGTGTGAAGATAAACTAATACAGATAATTGGTACCAGGGCAGTGTGGTACTGCTACAGAGAAAACCTGAAAATGCGGAAGCAACTTTGGAACTGGGTAATGGGCAGAGGTTGGAACAGTTTGAAGGGCTCAGAAGAAGAAAGGAAGACGTGGGAAAGTTTGGAACTTCCTAGAGGCTTCTTGAATGGTTTTGACCAAAATGCTGATAGTGATATGATCAATGAAGTCCAGGCTGAGGTGGTTTCTGACAGAGATGAGGAACTCATTGGGAACTGGAGCAAAAGTTACTCTTGCTATGCTTTAGCAAAGAGACTAGCAGCATTTTGCCCCTACCCTAGAGATTGGTGTAAGTTTGAACTTCAGAGAGATGGCTTGAAATTGGAATTTATGTTTAAAAGGGAAGCAGAGCATAAAGGTTTGGAAAATTTGCAGCCTGACTATGTGGTAGAAAAGAAAATCCCATTTGCTGGGGAGAAATTCATGCCAACTGCAGAAATTTGCATAAGCAACAAGGAGCTGAATGTTAATCATCATGACAATATGGTAAATGTCTCCACAGCATATCAGAGATCTTCATGGCAGCCTCTCCTATCACATACCCAGAGGCCTAGAAGAAAAATATGGTTTTGTGGGTCAAGCTTAGGACCCTGCTGCTCTGTGCAGCCTTGGGGCTTGGTGCCCTGCATCCTAGCTGCTGCAGCTCCAGCCACAGCTAAAAGGGTCCAAGGTACAACTTAGGCTAGTGCCTGAGAGAGTGGAAGCTCTAAGCCTTTGTGGCTTCCACATGGTGTTGGGCCTACAGGTGCACAGAAGACAAGAGTTGAGCTTTGGGAACCTCTTCCTAAATTTCACAGGATGTATGGAAATGTCCAAATATCTGCTGCAGGGATGGAGCCCTCATGGAGAACCTCAACTAGGACAATGTGGGAGGGAAATATGGGGTTGGGGCCCACACACAGAGTCCTCACTGGGGCATTGCCCAGTGGAGATGTGAAAAGAGGGCCTCTCTTTTCCAGAACCCAGAAAGTTAGATCCACCAACAGGTTACACTGTGCCCTTGGAAAAGCCACAAGCACTCAACACCAGCCTCTAAAAGCAGCCATGAGGACTGCACACTGCAAAGCCACAGGGTTGGAGCTGCCCAAGGCCTTAGGAACCCACCCCTTGCATCAGTGCTCTCTGGATAAGACATGGAGTCAAAGAAGATTATTTCAAAGCTTCAAGATTTAATCACTGCCCTATTGAGTTTTAGAATTGCATGGGGCATGTAGCCCCTTTGTTTTGGCCAATTTATCCCATTTGGAACAGGAAGATTTACCCAATGCCTGTACTCTCATTGTATCTTGGATATAAATAACTTGTTTTTGATGTCACAGGCTCATAAGTGTAAGGGACTTGCCTTGTCTCAGATGAGACTTCGGTTGGACTTTTGGGTTAAAGTTGGAATGAGTTAAAACTTTGGAGAACTGTTGGGAAGGCATGATTGCATTCTGAAATGTGAGAACATGAGATTTGGGAGGGACCTGGGGGAAGTGATATGGTCTGGCTGTGTCCCCACCCAAATCTCATCTTGAATTTTTACCCAACTGGTAATCCCTACATGTCAAGGGAGGGACCTGGTGATAGGTGATTGAATCATGGGGGTGGTTCCCCCCATGCTGTTCTCATAAAAATCAGGGAGTTCTCAGGAAATCTGAGGGCATACAAATGGCAGTTTCTCCTGATCTCTCTCTCCCCTGCCTCCTTGTGAAGAATGTGCTTTCTTCCCTTTCGCATTCCACCATAATTGTAAGTTTCCTGAGGCCCCTCTAGCCATGCAGAACTGTGAGTCAGTTAAAACTTTTTTCTTTATAAATTACCCAGTCTCATGCATTTCTTTATAGCAGTTTGAAAATGGAATCATACAGTAATAAATCACTTTATTTTCTGATACAATTAAATCTAAACTCCTTTGCAGAGCTAGTAGTTGAGGGTAATCTTTGAATATTTCAGTCTCAAAGGGGCTCTTCTAGTTGTTGTTTTCTCAGTTTTATTATTAAATTCCAAGACTGATGGCATATGGTTTCAATTGTTTGTCCCATGGAGCTATGAGCCTCCTGTTAATTGCTTACTACCAACATAGCTATTGTTTTCAACAGTACTATAAGTCTTGAACTTGAACCAGGTGCCTTGGCTCACACCTGAAATCCCAGAATTTTGGGAGGCTGAGGCAGGTGGATCACAAGGTCAGGAGTTCTAGACCAGCCTGGCCAATATGGTGAAACCCTATCTCTACTAAAAATACAAAAATTAGCCAGGCATGGTGGTGGACGCCTATAGTCCCAGCTACTCAGGAGGCTGAGGCAGGAGAATCGCTTGAACCCAGGAGGTGGAGCTTTCAGTGAGCCAAGATCATGCCACTGCACTCCAGCCTGGGTGACAATGCAAGACTCCGTCCCCCCACCACCACCACCAAAAAAAAAAAAAAAAAAAAAAAAAAAGACTTGAACTTAACTTAACCAAACTCTTTTCCTAAGGAAGTCAGTTCCTGAAAGGACAGCAATAGAATTTTCTGTAATTACGGCCTGCATCTTCTCTCTCTTCCAGTCTCCAGACCCAGGAAAAGGAACAGCAACCACTTGTCTTAAAGTAATACCTTTCATTACAATTGAATTACTGGATGGGAGTGATAGTATCTGACTTCCTTGGCTTGCTTTTCCTAGCATGGAACCTCCGTTTTACAAGAAACCTGGAAGAAAGGTGATCAAGTCCTAATATTCTCAATTTTCCATCCCTAAGGTTGTGGTCTGTCCTATATGTAGGATGGTTGGAGGAAGGAATCTCTGCATATTTCAGGTACTCTTTTATGGAATAGAACTAGGTGTTAATTGGAGAGGGACCTTATGATCTTCTGTTCCATATGTTTCTATTACAGTAATCTGAAAAGTAGAGAGAAAGCGTATCTTGGTTCAAATGGTATAGGCTTTTACAGTTTTTATTAAGATGTATTAGATTTTCTGCAATAAATGTTTCTCCACTTACTGTACTCACTTAGGCATACAGCACATAAGACAATTTCCTGAGACTTTAAAAGCTTGTCTTTTAAAATATGTTTTATCAGTTATGGTTGCTTGGCTGGGGAGAAGGTCCATGGAGCTGCTCACACTGCCATTCTGAAAGTGTTACATAGAATTTTATAATAATGATTACTGTATACTTCATTTAGCAAGAAACATACGAGCAAACAATGGAATACCATGAGGGAACTCGTCAGACAACTATCTTGAGGAATAATAGTCAAAGTTGGCAGAATAGCTGGCACAAAGGCTTTAAATTAGTATAATTTCTGGTATGTTCACAGAATATCAAGCACTCTTGCATAGATGGAAAGGAATAAACAATAAATGATATTTAGCTTTCTTTGATGACAGTAAAGTGAATAAAATTATTTAAATATCTTTAAACACCAGCTCTGCACTAATATTTTTCAAACATCTTTCTCAATGCAGAGAGTTCTTAATAATTACCTCCATTACCTCAAACTGAATTTGTCTACAATTAATTTATCATTAAAAAAAAAACTGTATGTGTCTGGGAGTGGTGGCTCATGCCTGAAATCCCAGCATTTTGGGAGGCTGACATTGGTGGATCACTAGAGACCAAGAGTTCGAGACCAGCCTGGCCAGCAATGCAAAAACACCATCTCTATTACACATGCCTGTAATCCCAGCTACAGTCTGCTGACAAACAGAATCGCTTGAACTTGGGAGGTGGAGGCTGCAGTGCACCGAGATCACACCACTGCACTCCAGCCTGGGTGACAGAGCCAGACTCTGTCTAAAAACAAACAAACAAATATCAAACCAAAAAGCTATATATTATAAGGGTAGAATAAATGAGAAAACTCATTTTTGTCATGTTCCATGTTCCAGTAACTTTTCATTCAATTTTTCTCAATTCTTCAGCTTACTTTACATTTCAAGTTTTTATAATAATCACCATATATTATTTGTCTTCTGAATAAAGTTACAGAGGAACCATTTACCTCCAATTGTTGACATAAATCAATTGATCTTCAATCATCTCATAAACTAAACACTGATACTGACTTTCTGGGCAATTCACTTCATTCAATCTTACCACAAGTTTGGACTTTGCATTAAAAAAAAAAGAGGAAAATATGTTTACATCAGTGGCCTCTGTAGTGGTGCAAGGATGAAACTAGTTAATTTATGACAACTTTATTTTTCTATCTATGGATTTCCCTTTTCTTATAACAAATTATATATTGTCTGCAAGGATATGGAAGACTGCAAAGGAGGCTTCTACACATAGAGAGATGAATTTTTCCACTGTTCAAAAGACAAAATATAATTGCTTTAATGGAGCCAAAGAAATAAATTGTTAGATAATAATAGCATGTAATACAACCTTATAGTTTTACAAATGAGTTGAAACTGAATTGTAACATTTGATATCATTGACAATTTAAACTCCTATTTCTCTACACTCGCAGAAATAAAAGGTCACTGGGCATTAAATCTATACTACCAAATGTGGAGGCCGTAATTACATTAACAAATATTTGAAATGTTTAAGTTATACTCACTAAGAAAAATTAGTTTGGTTATTTTACCATGTCTGTCTTATTGAGCTTTAACTTCTGAAACAAGAATATGTGGTTTATAAGCTTATTCACTTTCAAAACAAAATAAATAAGGTATCAAAATTTATGTGTACCTCTGTATTTGAATTCAGATCCATACATACTTTTGCTGAGGAACACATTATTTTCCCTGTACTTATATATAGTGGTTTTTCTACTATTCCTTTTTTTAAGAAAACTAAACTCTTTCACTATGCAGCTCTTTCTTTCTTTGCTGCTTAATTAGCTCTCTGCTTTTGACAAATTTTCCCTCAGCCTCATTCCAAAATCCTTTTCCTTATGCCTGATAATCTGATGTGGCTTTGCTAATCGTTGAGTGTTTTGTAATAATTAAATATTCCCAGCTTACTCACTTGTTCAGAACAATTGTGCTTCCTGTGTGTGAGGCCTCGTGGCCAACATTGTCTTTCATAGATCATTTATATAAGTACACCAACTTGTTTTTAAAAGAGAGAGAATTATGGCAGACAATGAACCCCCAACTGAATGAGCCTGGCAACATATAATGCTGGCACAGAATAAATTGACCCCCAAGTTCTTTTAGCAAATAAAAATATGGACATGTACATGTTTTCCCTTTGGCTATACCATTATTTTCCAAATCATGAATATGATAGCAGACATTTAAATGAACTGCAAAATGATTTGGAGAATACTGGGATGGAGGAGTGCTGTTTTATATTTTTTGTTTTTTTCAATATTTCTCCTTAATATTCAAAGGGTTAGCCATGACAACTGGTTTCATCCACGTCATTATAGTGGCATTTTAAAAGCACTGAACATCAGGCAGTTTAGTCAGAAAATATTATAAAAGTAAAATAAATGGAATATTAGAAGAAATATAGTGATTCCATATTCAAAACTATGACTTTTAAAATTAAATTACCCATATTTAAAAAATAACTTTTTATAACATTATTAATAAGTTGCTTAATATGGTTTGAATAGCAAAGTGTGTACCTTGTAGTTAAAACTTTCACAGGGGATAAAATCTATCTAGACGTTTTTCTTATCAGTTTGAAATAAATAAATATATGCAATATTTTTGAAGAATAAAGTTTTAATATTTTATGAGAATAATATAAAATACTTGAAATTGGTGTAGTATTTATGCAAAAGTGACTAAGACGTAAGGGTCAATTAAGGATACTTTTTTTCTGTCAATGTATCTACTTATGTATCTATCTTATTTATTTATTGCTCCACATTTCTGGCATGAAAATTAAAATTATACTTGGATTTGTAGTGACAATTGCTTGACTTCTTATTCTCTATTTAGGTTTGTCATTATACTATCAAACACTGAAGCATATTATCTTAATAGGTAACAAATGCAATTTTTCAGTTACATGATTTAGTAAAGAAATAAAGACCTGAATTCAACGATTGATGTATTACTAACTCTGATTTTTTCCACCATTAACTAGAACCTCTCTAAACTTAACTATAATAATCTTTTTAATAATTTATATATTCAATGGAAAGACTACTGCTTAGCATGAGTCACTGCAAAGCTTCTGCTAGTCAAAGACCACAGGTTTTGAATATACTTTCATAGACAGTTAACCTGATTTTTGAGTTTTAATGTCTTAGTTGGTATATATCTTACTTTTCTGTCAAAAGTTCCTGTTTATTATTTAATTTGTATGAACTTGAAACAATGATTGACTTACTAAGTATCTAAATTTTATTTTCTTCTCAATGGTGCACATTTGTTTTTATGAGAATATAGTAAAATATATACTCTGAGATTGGTATCTTATGATAAGAGAATGAAATAAAAGAATATAGACACTTTCTGTCTCTTCTGCTGGTTATTCCTATTGTTTTCAGAGGAGCCATAACATATCAGCATTTTCTTTTGAATATTATTTTAAAACAATAAAAAATACTTAGGAAATGCACAAAAGGAATGTTACAGTACGAGTTTATATCCTTAAAATGGTACTATATAAGTATTTAAAAATAAAAGATATGAAGGATTAAGCATAATATATTTTAACCTGCAACATTTTGTAATACTTAATTGCATTAATTTTGACAATATATCGGGAAGTGATATTTAAGAAAATTATCATCTGCTTATAAACAAAATGGATATTTAACAAACAATCTTCAGAACTCTTCTTCCGCTTGTCTCACCAAATTTAAGATCCACTCTTTAAAATATATTTGTATAAATAAGGGTGTGTTTTGTATCTATGCTACAATGTGTGTAAATGGGTCTGGGTGAATTTTCCTGCCACCCACACTCAATTTTATAGTAATCAGTAGACTGATCATTTGCTATGTACTAGATGCCAAAAATATAAAATCCTGACACTAGGCCCTGTGTTTTCACTTAGAATATGCTCAACAAGACAATGTTGATGCATATTAACAATGAGAAAACATCAGATTATCTAGGAAGTAATATTTTTTAGCCTGTCAGAAAGTTCAAGTCACAAGGTATGAAACAAGGCGTACAACTAAACCAAATTCCACAGCGACCGTCACTCCACAGAGATGAGATACATAATCATTTTCACGATTAGAGGAACACATGAACAAGAAAGGACAGAAAAACCACACAATTGAATATAAATAAATCAGCTAGTACTTTAACAAATTCTTAAAAGTCAAATATGGGTTCAGGTGTCATTTTAAAATTGCTGGAATCCTCCTCGCTCCAGAGAAAAGGGAAGATGGCAGTCACTCATAAATTTTTTCTAGGGGCATTCACTTGGAGCTTATGAGAAAGATAAGAGGAAGAGATAGGAGATAAGACCATAAGCTGTGAACGTATACAGTGGTGATCAGCTGCCCAAAGAGATGTTAGCAAAATACCACTTCTTGTGTGATCCCTGCAACCTACAAGGGAAAAATTTTAATGTGCTATGATGGGATAACAAACCCTCTGACTTCCAGTGTCCATAAAACATCTAATGCTTCTGGGAAACAGGTAGAAACAAAGCAACAGGCACAAAACCATTGCCCTGGAGGAAGTGGAGGAAACCTTTAGTAAGGATCCTGCAAGACAAAATATACATTAGAGTTGCAGAAAAAATTAAAAATGTACTCCTCTGCATAATTTGGTATATAAATAAAGCACTGCTTCTCACAATGGAAGACACAAGTATCCTGAGATGATCTTATTTCTGAGGCTTATACGCCGTACTAAGTTTGAGGACTGACAAGGAAAGCAGAGAATTATCCTTCTCCTATTTCAAGTCAAATACTGTGTATCAAGCTTAAGTAGTCTACCTTAGCATATTAGGCAAAAGAAATAATTGAAGAAATAATGGCCAAGAATATTCCAAATGGGTAGTTAATGAGTGAAGAGACAGAAGCAAAGAAAACCTCTATCCAAGATGCCTAGAGAATAGCAAACACAATATTTTTTTAAAGTACCTAGACAATGTCATGGTAAAATTGTAGACAATCAAAAGTAAAGAGAAAATCTTGAATATCGCTAGAGAAATAAAAAATCTTAAAACAACAGCTAAAACATAATTACAACTATCTCCTTTTCAGAAAATATGTAATCCAACAGATAATGGAACAGTCACTGGAAAATAATGAAAAAAGAGAAAGAAAAGAAAATCTTTCCAAGCCAGAATTCTATAGTTTTCTAAGATACTGTTTATAAATAACAAAAAAAAATGATTTTTAAACAAACAAAAGCTGTGATAATTACTTGCAAGTAAACTATATTACAGAAAATATTAAAGGAAATTCTTTATGCTGATAAAGTATGATAACAGGTGAGACTCTGGGTGTTGAAAAAAGAGGAAAGAAACAGCATTGAAAATAGTAAAAATGCAGGTAAATATAAACGATTTATACTAAATAAAAAACTTCAAAATATAATTTACTGAGACAGAAGAAATGATAAATTTTAGAATGAAAACCATAAAGTTTTTATTCATGTAAAACAAAAATAGAATGCATCACAACGTTAGCAAAAAGCATAAAAATAAAAATAATAAAAGTATATTGTTGTACAAATCTAATATCAGACATGAAAAAATACTGTTTAAAAACAAGCTGTAAGTTAAACATATATAATATAAACCCTGGAGAAACCATGAACACATTTATTAGAAGAGCAATAGCATTAACCAATTATGGAAATAAAATGGAACTATATCTATATAATTTATTTATATACATATTTATATGCTTAAGATATATATGTATATACGTATATATGTGTGTATATATATATCTTAAGCAATCTAAAGAAGGCATTAAAAAGACAAAAACAAAAATTCAAGATTCAAGAAAGGACTAAAACTATATAAACCCTGAAAGGCAACATTAGAAAATACCATTCTGGACTTAAGAGCAGCCGAAGATTTCATGACGAAGATGCCAAAAGTCATTTCGACAAAAATAAAGATTGACATGTGAGATGTAATTAAACTAGTGAACTTCTGCACAGCAAAAGAAACTATGAACAGTTTAAACAGACAACCTGAAGAATGGGAGTGAATATTTGCAATCTATGCATCTGACAAAGATCTAATAACCAGAATCTATAAGAAATTTAAACAAATCAACAAGGAAAAACCAACTTCATTAAAATGCGGGCAAAGGACATGAAAAGACACTTAAAAGAAGACATACACATGGGCAACAAGCATCTGAAAAAAGTGCTCAACATCACTAACCATTAGATAAATGATAACCAAAACAAGAATGAGATATCATATCACACCAGCCTGAATGGCTATTACTGAAAAGTCAAGAAACAGCAGACGCTGGCAAGGTTCTGAAGAAAAGGGAAAACTTATACACCACTGGTAGGGATGCAAATTAGTTCAGCCATTGTGAAAAGTAGTTTGGCAATCTCTCAAAGAACTCAAAGTAGAATTACCATTGGAACCAGTAATCCCATTATATGGTACATACCCAAAGGAATATAAATAATTCTACCATAAAGACTCATGAATGCATATGTTCATTGCAGCACTATTCACAATAGCAAAGACATGGAATCAACCTAAATGCCCATCAATGGTGGATGAAGAAAATATGGTACATATACAGCATGGAATACTATGCAGCAATAAATAGAAATTAGATCCTGTCCTTTTCAGGGACATAGATGAAATTGGAAGCCATTATCTTCAGCAAACTAATGCAGAAACAGAAAACCAGAGATGGCATGCTCTTACTAATAAGTGGAAGCTAAGCGCTGGGTAAAAATGGGCACGAAGAAGAGAACAATAGGCACTAGGGCCTGCTTGAGGGTGGAGAAGGAGAGAACGGGGAGGATTGATAAACTACCTATAGGATACTATGCTGATTACCTGGGTGATAAAATAATCTATATAGCAAACCCTCGTGACAGACAATTTACCTATATAACAAACATGAAAAGGCACATGTAAGCCTGAACCTAAAAGTTAAAAGAAGAAAAAAAAAATCAAAAAAGGAAAGACAGAACCAATGAAATATCTATGAGACTTTAATATGAATATATCAATAATCACATTAATTAAAACTAATTACAATTAAAAGCTAAATAATTTAATATTGGATAAAAACACATGGTCACCTACATGTTGTCTCTAAGAAAATCGCCTTAACAAAACTGCATGTTGTGCACATGTACCCTAGAATTTAAAGTATAATTTAAAAGAAAAAAGAAAAGGAGACCACCTTTATATATATATATATATATATATATATATATATATAAATTAAAAGGATTTTTTAGAAGCACAAAATAAAAACAAAAATGTTAATCAAAAGAAATCTGGAGTCTACATTAATATCAGATTAAATATACTTTAGAAAAAGGGATAGCAAGGGACATTAAATAATGAAAACTCAATTTCTAAGAAAGACAAAATAATCTAAAAAAAATACACATAACAAGACTCCTTCAGCATTCTAAAAACAAAACTGATGAAACTTATGCTTGTATACTTCCAAATCTTGCCCTAATAATTGATAGAACAAGTGGAGAGGAAATAAAAAGGATACAGATAATCTGAGCAACACCATAAGCCACTTAAACACCCCATTCAATAGTGGCACCAGCAGAATATGCATTCTTTTCATGGGCATGTATGACATTCAAAAAGATAGACCATAAAAAACAATTAATTGCATGTTAAATAATTATAATCAAAAGAAAATGAGCGCTGAACACAATAATTAATTTAGAAATTAATAACCAACAATATGAAATATTCAAGACATTCCTAAATTTCCCATTGATCAATAAAGAAATCACAAGTAAAACAGAATTGAAATGGATGAAAATGTAAACAAAGCATAAGAATTTGTAGGTTGCAATTAGTCATTCTAAATAGAAATTCATAGAAGTAAATGTTTATATGAGACAAAAAAGCTCTTAAAGTAATGATTCCTGCTTAAACATTAGCAAATAGGCACATTAAAAAACGCAATTTAAGCCAATTAAAGGAATGAGTAAATATAAATGCATAAATAAATAAAATTAAAATTACAAAAATATTAAATAAAATTATAAAACCAAAAACATTTTGAGATTAATAAAATTGATAATATTGTAGCTAGACTGAAAATATTAATAAAATATGAAAAAGGCATGTTATTAATACTATGGATAAAAAGGCTACATTTATACAGATATTATAGACAGTAAAATATTTTAAGAGAACATTATGGGAATAATAAGAGAATATTAAGAACAATTTTATGGTAACCAATTTGACAAACTGAATAAAATTCATTCATTTCTTGAAAGACTCAAACTAAAACACTCATTGAAAAAGAAACAGATATTCTTCAGAGCTCTATATCTTTTGAAATATTAAATTCACAATCAAATACATGCCCATGAAGAAAACTCTAGGCCCAAATGTCATTACTATTGAATTCTACCAAATATTGAAAAAAGAAATGCACCTCTTCTATACAATCTCTTCTAAATAATAATAGGGAAATGAACCCTCCAAATTCATTTTTGAAGCCAGAATTTTCTTGATACCAAACTCAGGCAAAGATCTAGCAAGAAAATAACACTACAGAATAATATTATTCATGAACATAGTATGCGAAAAGTTTTATAAAATATTTGTAACTTAAATTCAATCAGTAACAAAAGTAATCCTGATCAATACTTGTTTATTTCAATAATGTAAAGTTACTACAACATTTGAACACCAAACAATATAATTTACCATATTAATTGACTAAAAAAACTAATTCAATTTTACAGATGCTGAACAAGAATTTGACACACTATTGCATGCAGTCATTAAAAAATTCTTAGTAGAATAGAACCAAAAGGAAACTTCTGTATATTGACCTTGTATCCTACGATTTTATCAAACTTACTTATTAGTTATGGGACATTTTACGTAGAATCTTTTATATTTTCTACATTGATGTTTCCTCGTTTATATGAGTTGTATACACATATACACAGTGAAACACTGTTCAGCCTTACAACAGGAGAAAATCCCATAATATATGTGACAACATAGATGAACCTGGAAGATATTATGTTAAGTGAAATAAGCCAGGCCCAGAAAAGATAAATACTGCATGTTCGCACTTATATGTGGAATGTAGAAAAGTCAACCTCATAGAAACAGAACAGGATGATATTTTAGAGGGTGGGGGTTAGGGGGTTGGGAGATGTTAAAGGGCACACAATTTCAGTTAGACAAGAGGAATAATTCCAAGAGCTCTATTGTACATTATGGTGGCTACAACCGGTAACAAAATATTGTATATTTGAATATTCCTAAGAGAATAGATTTTAAGTGTTCTTACCACAAAAAATAGTATGTGAAATAATGCATATATTAAACAGCTTAATGTAGCCATTCTGCAACACACACATATATCAAAGACTCACGTTGTACACGATATATACAACTTTTACTTGTCAATTAAAATAAAGCCCAAATAACTCTACGATGCTTAGATAGTGTTTTTAAATTAAAATGGAATAAAGAGTCTGATTGCATGTTGTGTTTGATTTCTGATAGCTTTTAAGCCTCTCACCTCTCCCTCTTCCCATTTTAGACCATATCTGAGCAAGCTGCTAAGTGAGCCTGGGTAGTCCTTTGACACTCATGGGAAGTTTAGAACACAGGAGCCCAGCTGTCACAGGGAAAATACTTTCACCTAAGCCCTTGACCACCAGAGAAACCCAAGCTAGTGTCCCTTTCTCACTTTTTCAAACCATTTTTGGACCTTCTGAGGAGTCATCCCTGCTCTTTCTTCAAAAATCTCATTGTGGCTGCATAGTATTCCATGGTGTATACGTGCCACATTTTTTTTATCCAGTCTATCATTGATGGGAATTTAACCATCATTCTCAGCAAACTAACACAGGAACAGAAAACCAAACACCACATGTTCTCACTCGTAAGTGGGAGTTGAACAACGAGAACACATGGAAACAGGGAGGAGAACATTACACACCAGGCGCTGTTGCAGGGGTGGGAGGTGGGGAGGGATTTCATTAGGAGAAATACCTAATGTAGATGATGGGTTGATGGGTGCAGCAAACCACCATGGCATGTGTATACCTATTTAACAAACCTACACATTCTGCACATGTATCCCAGAACTTAAAGTGTAATAAAAAAAAGTCTGATTGTGTTAATAGTAAACTTTTTCATATCTTCTTGGTGCATGTGTGCCATTTTCTGTCTCTACATCCAAATTAAATGCAAATGTGTGTGTATGTGTGAGTTATACACACTGAGGGTAAATACAGAATATAACAATGACACATAATAAATAATCCAATATATTATCATTAGGGATTTAATGTTTAGGTTTAAATAGAAAGATAATTAAATTCATTTATATTATTAAATATTTGCTAAATAAAAGAATTATAATTTACCTTTAGACACATTTAATTTAGTGAAATTTATAGTCATTTAAAAGTAGACGGTTATTACCAATTCATGGAACCTTTCCAAGTGCTACTGCATTGGCTTTTTCTTCCCATTTTCAGGCCATGTTTTTTTTCTACCACACACTGTTTCTCGTATAGATAAAAAGTTGTATCTGTAGGTCTGAAAATCAAAATCCTTTTTGTCCAACACAGATTCTTTTGAAAACTAATAGGAAAGCAATTGGAAAAAGAGACAGGGGTTCTTCTTTACTTTACTCTCATCCTCCCTGCTTGATATCTTTTTCTCATTACTTGGATTTATTTTGGTCTTGGTTGTGACCACATACTAATTTACACAGCTCAATTCACCAAGAAGAAACATATAGCTACCTATGGGAATAACAGCACATTTCTTTTGACACCATTTTTTTCAAGTTCTCACTGTTTGTATGTCCTCAGGAACAACTTTCTTAAACAGCAGGCAGTAAGTATTCTACTCACTGATAAGCTACAAAAGTGTTTCCTGAACTTTGTCTTAACATCATGTGTCTCCTATTGGATAGCTATGTGTCCTAATAATTCCAGTAACATTAGCAGAGAATATAAACTCACAAAAATTACTTTTTTAAGAAGAATATTCTAGTGCTACATTTTCTAGAATGAATGGCATTTATTTGTTAGGTAATCAAGGTCTTATGTGTTTCATATGGTTCATTTATCTTGTCACAAGGTTAGCTATTTTAAGTTTTTGGATAAAACCTTTTAAAAAGATAAAATATTTACTCTCATAGGAACTGTATGTGTTCATGAGCACATCTAACATGCTGTCCATTTCCCACCCCCACTGTCTGAAAGTACATGTAAGAGAAAATGCCTGTAAATCCCAGCACTTTGGGAGGCCAAGGTGGGCGGATCCCCTGAGGTCAGGAGTTCAAGACCAGCCTGGCCAACATAGTGAAACCCTGTCTCTACTAAAAATACAAAAATGGGCCAGATGTGATGGCACATGCCTGAAGTCCCAGCTACTTGGGCGGCTGAGGCAGGAGAATCGCTTGAACCCAAGAGGTGGAGGTTGCAGTGAGCTGAGACCATGCCATTACACTCCAGCCTGGGCGACAGAGTGAGACTAGACTCCATCTTAAAAAAAAAGAAATAGTTTGCCAGTGACTTCAAAAATCTAATTCAGAGGCGGAAGGGGTATTTATTTAGGGAAAATATATTTTAATTTAATATATTTGCCAAACTTTGTGATAAATATACTAAAATGTTATTTCAGTAGAAGCAGGTCTATACCCTTTCAATGCAAGGGAATTAATTTATCATGGGGAAAGCTTTCCGATTTTAGTCCACAATTTCATTCACTTACTTCAGTGGAAGTGCCTCACCACCCCCACTCCTATTGCCCTGATCCATGTTATTTTATCCCCACCTAGATCAAAAGCAGAAGCAAAAGCGTCAACATTTTCCAGGGCAGTTTGGTTTTGCATTGTAAAATCTCACCTTGAAATGTTTTGACACTTAATTTTCATTGATAGTTTCTACCTTAAGAAAAACTAGTAATGTGGGGGAAAAAAAATTAGTAATGGAAAAAAATTTAAAAAAATTATATTTCTCATGTAGGTAGCTGAATTCCTGTGCTGCCTTTTCCATTTTTCATTCATGTTTCAGACAATTAGGCCTTTTTTTCCTCTGGGACCTTTGAAAATTATATTGTGATTTCTGTACTGAATGCATTAACTAGCAGGGGTAGAAAACACTAATATGATTTTTGTGATGCTATGCTCTCTTTATGTACTACCTCTGAGGCTTTTTCACTCATTCAGATCTTCATATTCGTGGAAGCAGCAAGAGTAGGTTTTTATATAAAGTAAAGCTTCTAAAGAAATATTAGCTGTTTTCAGTATTAGACAATTGTTTAATGATTAAAGATATTCGATCAGCTGAAAATATTTGTTAAAAGTTTCACAACAAGCTAAAGGGAAAGCGACTAAGTTTTAGTTCTGCTGATTCACAATTCAAGTCTCTTCTCCCCATGTCCTACTCCAATCACTCTAAATATATTTATGTTATTGATAATCTATATTCATATATTTTATATAATGCAATTAGGTAATAATTATATGCTAATGTCTACCCCAACAGAATGTACTACTACCTTCTACAAAACAAAAACAAAAACAGGAAAAAAATGGAGAAAACAGGCCATTCATTTTTAAATCTTTAGTGCTTAGCGTTGTCACAATTCTCAAAAGTTGTTCTATAAATATTTGGCAATCTGAAGGAATACAGTACATTAACATCGTGTTTGTAACGAAGGCATTGAAATAAAATAAACTAAATAAATGCCAGAGGTAATCAGCATATATTAATCTGGATCCTCACAAAAATACTGTAATTTAAATCATGCTATTTCTGCTCCTTCTTCTACTTAACATTACTATTTTTTTACTACTAATAGTACTGCTATAAAATCAATAAAAATCCCAAAAGCTATGTTTCCAAAGGTCATCTTATAGGCAAGATCTTATCATAAGAATAACTATATCAGAAGCAAAAAATTACTTAATCTTTATTCAATTTTGTTCTATGGAAATCTGTGATATAAACGTTTAGATGTTATAGTGTTTACACTATAGATATAAAAAAGCAACAAGTGAATGGTATATCTGATAAAATACCTATTCATAAATAAAATGCCCAAGTAAAATTTTTTTTCAAATCTTAAACCCCAGAACAATATCTTGTTAATATCAAACTAAATATTTAAATATTAACTACTGAAATAACAGTATTTAAATATCAAATATCTAAATCTCTGAAGTATTTAAGACTTCAGCAGAGAGAGCACAATTTATCTTTGACCTAGGAGCCAAAAAAACTGGTTATATTTTAGGATGAGCATATGAATTTAGTCACTTCACTGGACCCAATGCGATATGGTGGGCAGAGACACAGTTTAGTATGGAGAATAAGAACACAGATTTTGGACTGTATAGACACAGTTGAATCTCAGCTCTCCACCTCCTAGTGATGTATTTTTAACATCAGAATTGTCAATTTCTTCAGATGTTTTAAAATGGGGTAATTGTAAAATGTATAAAAGTAGCTGTAATGTTATAAAAGTAAATTTCAAATGCCTATCTCAATATATTATTAAATTTGTTTATACTTGATTTTCAATTGCTTTAATTGGATATTACATTAAGCAGTTTTATCTTTTTAATGTTTATAGGATTACATTCATTCTTGGATTTGTAAGTAGGATATTGCCTCTTTTGTAGTGGCAGTAGAACATAGAGAAAGTATATATGATTTATAATTATTATTTATTTAGTAAGCGTTCATTGCATTTTCAATGGTTGTCAGATATCTACTAAAATGCAAGCACTGGGGGTTCAAGGATGAATTAGACAGGCAGATGTCTTTTTCAAGTGCTTATAGTTTACCAGTGGATAACTTGGATAGCTACAAATATAGTTAATATGATCATATTTAATTTTGGGGTAGGCAGATAAATATAGATCATTACAGAGAGGCACATCTAATCTTGACATCATTGAATATCATTTATATGACTGCAATTCTGGTATTTATATATTCTAATTTATCTCATAACAATTATGCCAGGAAAAAAAATAACCTAATATACTACATAGAGATACTGAGAATAAAATCAATGAGGTAAAATAATTTGCCCATGGGAAAGCAAGTTCAGTCATCCCTAGGTATTCAAGGAAGATTGGCTTCAGGCACCCCTGCAGATACAAAAATCCAGATAAGTTTCCTTACATGAAATCATTCAGTATTTGCATAAAACCTATGCATATCTTCTATACTTTAAATCATCTCTAGATTATTTATAATATCTAACACAATGTAAATGTTATGTAAATTGTTTTTGTACTATATTGTTTAGGATATAATGATAATAAAAAAATGTACATTTTCAGTACAAACAAAACCACCCACTATTTTTCCAAATATTTTTGGTCCACCATTGGTTGAATTAATACATGTGAAACCCTCAGAGAGGGAGGGGAAACCTTAAGGCAAATACAGATTCAAATCCCAAAGCCTCCAGCATTTTTTAGTACAAGTAGGTGATGTATAAATTTCAGTAAATTGTTTTAATGTTACATAATTCTTATAGCCATTTTCAGCCTAGTATATTATTCATGAATTCTGGAAGTCTAAGCCAGTTGTATATTCATATTAAAAGGAAGTGAATGTTTATTAGGAAGACTATAATAAATTTAATCCCTACTATGTTAGCAACTGGCACTCAAACCTTATGCCTGACCTCAGAAAAATTATTAATACATTATAATTTTGTGCTCATTTACTGTGTAAAAAACTTAGATATCAATACTGACTTCATCATACAGACAATTCATGTGACTAACTCAGTGATCTTCTATAAAACAGAAGACAGTAAAACTACATTAAAAGAACAAAAATAATCCTTAATTATATTTTCTCAAGTAAAAGGATGTGTGTGCATATAGTATAAACATTTATTATAGAAAACACTAAATGCTTATTAGTCCTCACATGCCATAGATTTTAGTTTTGAAAATGAATTTTTAGGCAGGATCAGTGAAATAAAGTAAAATAAAATAAAAATAATAAAATAAGGGGAAGGAAGGAAGAAAGAAAAGAAAAAAGGGAAGGAAAAGGGAAAACAAAAAGAAAAAATGGAGAAAGAAAGAGAAAGGAGAAAGGAAGGAAGGAGAGAAAGAAAGAAAGAGAGAGAAAGAAAGAAAAATAAAGAAATAAAGAAAGAAAGAAGGAAGGAAGGAAAGAAAGAGGGAGGAAGGGAGGATGGAAGGAAGGAAGGAAGGAAGGAAGGAAGGAAGGAAGGAAGGAAGGAAGAAAGGAAGGAAGGAAAAGAAAGGAAGAAAGAGGGAGGGAGGATAGGAAGACAGGAAGTAAAGAAAGAAAGAAAAGGATAGGAAGACAGGAAGTAAAGAAGGAAGGATAACGTAAAAGACTAAAGAGGTGCCCTTGGGAGGCTGAGGCAGTTGGATCACCTGAGGTCAGGATTTCTGGAGGAGCCTGGCCGACATGGTGAAACTTCTTCTCTACTAAAAGTACAAAAATTATCCAGGCATGCTGGTGGGTGCCTGTAATCCCATCTACTCAGGAGTCTGAGGCAGGAGAATCACTTGAACCCCAGAGGTGGAGGTTGCAGTAATCTCAGATTGTGCCACTGCACTCTAGCCTGGGCAACAAGAGCTAGACTCCATTTTTTGTTTGTTTGTTTGTTTTAAAAAAAGGTGCCCATAATATAACAGACTGATAATCAAAAATTATTTTATTTTATTTTTTTTTTTTTGAGACGGAGTCTCGCTCTGTCGCCCAGGCTGGAGTGCAGTGGCGCAATCTCGGCTCACTGCAAGCTCCCCCTCCCGGGTTCACGCCATTCTCCTGCCTCAGCCTCTCCGAGTAGCTGGGACTACAGGCGCCCGCCACCACGCCCGGCTAATTTTTTCTATTTTTTAGTAGAGACGGGGTTTCACCATGGTCTCGATCTCCTGACCTCATGATCCGCCCGCCTCGGCCTCCCAAAGTGCTGGGATTACAAGCGTGAGCCACCGCGCCCGGCCCAAAAATTATTTTTTTCATCTTTCTAAGTTTAGGAGAAATAGTCAGTTCTAGAAGCCATTAGTCTCTCCCAATTAAATCTAACACTATACAGTTTGGGGAATGTTTACTATCTATTTAAGTAGCCATAAGGAAGAACATTGTGATATTTCACTTGGAGGTTTAAGGTCAGAATATAAACTTAAAGTACATTTCAAAGGCTATCTCTTCTGAGTTTCTCCCCTAAAATTATATTAAGATAGTTTTACTAATCTGCCAGTTTTCATAGTTACTAATTAGGGTGCATTGTTCTAATTTTAGAATTTTGATGATTTATTACTAATCGTGCTATTTTGAGGGATATATAAAATTAGAGCAAACCAGACCTTGTAGTGTGTACCACCTGTATTTGCTTCAGATTATTATTTTAAATTAATAAAAACAGAAAAGAAGGAAGAGAAAGTAAAAGTGAGGGGGTTGGAGAAGGGTATGAGAAGTGGAAGGAAAGAAGGAAGAACAGAAGGAGAAAGGAAGAAATGAGAGAATGTAGTTCAACATGATCAGATAGTTTTCATCCCAGGGTTGCAAGGATGGTTTAATATACACAGGACAATAAACCTGATGCATCATTTAAATAGAATATAAAACAAAAATTATAAATCAAATAAATTAATTCATTTATTAATTATTAATAATTTATTTCAGTAATTAAAATAAACAATTTATGATTAAATTAAATTAAAAATTATATAGTCATCTCAATAGATGCAGAAAAAAAACACTTAACAAACTCCAGCACCCCTTCATGATAAAAACTGTCAACAAACTAGGCATAGAAGGGACCTGTCTCAAAATAATAAAAGTCACTTATGACAAACCCACAGTCAATATCATCCTAAATGGGGGAAAGTTGAAAGCATTCCTCCCAAGAACAAGAACAAGACAAGGATGTCCACTATTACCACTCCTATTCAACTTAGTTCTGGAAGTACTAGCCAGAGCAATTGGGCAAGATAAAGCAATAAAGGACATCCAAATTAGAAAAAGAGGAAGTAAAACTAATGGTGTTTGCAGGTAATATGATTGTATAGCTAGAAAAACTAAAGATTTTGCCAAAAGACTCTTAGATTTGATAAGTGAATTCAGTAAAGTCTCAGGTTACAAAATGAATGTACAGTAGCACTGCTATACACCAGCAATCACTAAGCTGAGAATCAAATTAAGAACTCAATCCCTTTTACAACAGCTGCCAAAAAAAAAAAAAAAAAACTACCTAGAAATATACCTACATGAGGAGGCAACAGAGCTATGGAAGGAGAACTACAAAACACTTCTGAAAGAAATTATAGATGACACAAAAAATAGAAATGCATTCCATGCTCATGGATTAAAAGAATCAATATTGTGAAAATTACCATACTTCCCAAAGAAATCTACATATTCAATGTAATTCCTATCAAAATACCAACACTATTTTTCACAGAATTAGAAAAAACAATCCTAAAATTCATATGGAACCAAAAAAGAGCCCTGAAAGCAAAAGCAATAATAAGCAAAAAGAACAAATCTGGAGGCATTACATTAACCATCTTCAAATTATACTACAAGGCTATAGTTAACCAAAACAGCATGGTATTGCTATAAAAGTAGGCACATAGACCAGTGGAACAGAATAAAGAACCCAGAAATAAAACCAAGTACATGCAGACAACTGATCTTCAACAAAGCATACAAAAACATAAATTGGGGAACGGACAACCTATTCAATAAATGGTGGCTGGGAAAACTGGCAAGCCTCATGTAGAAGAATGAAACTGAATCTTTATCTCTCACCATATACAAAAATCAACTCAAGATGAACCAAAGACTTAAATATAAGGCCCGAAGCCATAAGAATTCTAAAAGACACTACTAGAAAAACTTTTCTAGAGTTGTCCTAGGCAAAGAATTCGTGACTAAGACCCCAAAATTAAGTAAAACAAAGCAAAAATAAATGGAACCTAAATAAACTGAAAAGCTTCTGCACTGGCCGGTTGCAGTGGCTCACACCTGTAATCCCAGCACTTTGGGAGGCTGAGGCGAGTGGATCACAAGGTCAGGAGATCAAGACCATCCTGGCGAACATGGTGAAACCCTGTCTCTACTAAAAATACAAAAGAAAAAAAAATTAGCCAGGCGTGGTGGCAGGCAACTGTAGTCCCAGCTACTTGGGAGGCTGAGGCAGGAGAATGACGTGAACCTGGGAGGTGGAGCTTGCAGTGAGCCAAGATGGCACCACTGCACTCTAGCCTGGGCGACAGAGCAAAACTCCATCTCAAAAAAAAAAAAAAAAAAAAAAAAAAAAAAAAAAAAAAACCAAAGAAAAAAAAGAAAAGTTTCTACACAGCAAAAGAAATATTCAACAGAGTAAGTAAACAGACACCCCACAGAAGGCAAAAAATGTTTGCAAACGATGCATCCAAGAAAGGACTAGCATCCAGAATCTATAAGGAACTCAAATAAATCACCAAGAAAAGAAACAAACAATTATATTAAAAAGTGGGCAAAGGACATTAACAGACATTTCTCAAGATATGGCTGGGAACAGTGGCTCACACCTGCAATCCCAGCTCTTTGGGAGGCTGAGGCAGGCAGATCACTTGAGGAAGGAGTTCAAGACCAGCTTGGCCAACATTGTGAAACTCTGTCTCTACTAAAAGACACAACAATTAGCCAGGTGTGGTGGCACATGCCTGTAGTTCCAACTACAGGGGAAGCTGAGGCACAAGAATCGCTTGAACCCGGGAGGCAAAGGTTGTAGTGAGCTGAGATTGTGCCACTGCCCCAGCTTGGGTCACAGAGTAAGGTTCTGTCTCAAAAAAAAAAAAAAAAGAAAAAAGAAAAGAAAAGAAAAGAATAATTAATTAAAAAATTAAAAAGATAAAAAGATATACATATGGCCAACAAATATATGAAAATATGCTCAACATCACCAATCATCAGGGAAATGCAACCACAATGAGATACCACCTTATTCCTGCAAGAATGACCATTATTAAAAAGTCAAAAAAACAATAAATGTTGGCATAGATGTGGTAAAAAGGGGACACTTATACACTGCCAATGGGAATATAAATTAGTATGACATCCATGGAAAACAATATGGAGATTCCTTAAAGAACTAAAAGTAGATCTACCATTCAATTCAGCAATCCCACTGCAGGGTATCTACCTAAAGGAATGTAAGTCATTATAGAAAAAGACACTTGTACACTTATGTTTATAGCAGCAGAATTCACAATTGCAAATATACCAATTTAAGTGCCCGTGGCCTAATGAGTGGATAAGGGAAATGTGCTATATATACACAATAGAATACTACTCTGCCATTAAAAAGAAACAAAATAATGTTATTTGTAGTAATTTGGATGGAGCTGGAAGCCATTATTCTAAGTGAGGTAACACAGAAATGGAAAATCAAAGACCGTATGATCTCACTTATAAGTGCGAGCTAAGCTATGAGTAGGCAAAGGCATACCGAGTTACAATGGAATTTACAGACTCAGAAGAGGGAGGCTGGAAGAGGATCAAGGGATACAAAACTACACATTAGGTACAATGTACACTACTTGGGTGACGGATGCACTAAAATCTCAGAATGGATCACTGTATAATTCATCCTTGTAACCAAAAACCACTTGTACAACAAAATCTATTGAAATTTTTTTAAAGAATTAGGATTGTGGAAATCTATTGACCTGTAGCACTTACCCATGTGTTTTACATGCAATACTTAATATGGAGAGGGAAAGTTTGCATTAAACTTGCCAGCATTTAATTGTGAATATTTCAAGAAGTATTAGCCATTATGTTTCTTTCTTTGTGTAATATAATATATTCCTATATCCATGTAGTTGTGATTCTAAACTCACACAATATTTGAAACAAACCCATTTATGATCAAAATTGGAATTCAGGACAATCTCTAGAAAATATAGGTTTGGCTTTACACTGTTACATTATAGTATTGTACTACTTATAAGCCAGTAAGTGAATTCACAGTTTATTGCCTGGTAGCCAAAAATGTTATTAAGTTTATGCCTTATCTCAGAAATAAGTGTATACCATAATTAACATTCTAACTCAGGATAGAATAAACAAACAAAAAACAAAATTGCAGAACCTCAATCATACTTTTTGATAAAAATATATATGATAATGTTTAATAAGAAATAATACAGTGGTTACAGAATTAATTTATCAACTAAACAAATATAAAGAGATAACATTTAATAATTTAAAGATCATACAGATAATATGTAAAGCATTAAAAGGCACCTATGTCAAATAATGCTTGACCATGCTTTATAATCATTGAACTATATATTAAAACCTTTTAGGAACATAAGTTATTTCAAAAATGTGTTTAGAACATTGTTATACATCTGGAGACCTCACTTGTTGAACAAAAATCTATACATTTAAAACTTACATACACATTTACACACAAATACATCTCTATTTAAGTATTTAAGGAATAGACTGAATTTCATTGATTATAGTGAACTACTCTCTTAAGGTTATTTGACTTCCCAAATATGTTATCATAGAGAACAGCAGATACATGTTTTCCACATTAAAGTATTGGGATGGCAATGTCATCCTTTCTCCTTAATATAAGAATGTGCTTTGCCTGATGATTATAAGGAGACCTAATCTAATGAAGCAAATGTCAGATATATGGGGAATATGGAAAATTACTATACAAACTCAGTGAATCCTGATGAATCTATCCAGTACAGGAAAATTAAACAGTACCTGATTACTATTTACTAAGATTGGGCTCATCTGTGCACACATTTAATTTATGGTTTTAATTTACCTTTAATGTAAAATATAACTTCCAAGGATTTAATATATGACTTGTCTTTAATAAATCTGTCATGAATGTGAGTTAGTCTTATACAGTCTTTAGAAGCAATCTTGGAAGTCTAGGAAAAGTTCAACTAAATCACATTTTTTAATGTTTGCTATATGCATAAAATATACCTGCAATAATGCTACAATATTTAGTGGTGACATTTACTTTGAATAGAAAAGAACAAAAGATTAAAAAAGAAAAAAACTACATCCCTTAGAATTTTCTATATTAGCATATTTTAGTAACACAGGAAATATGACTTTCGAAATGGCTAATCTTCTGGATATTCATTTTCACGTGATTGGTGTTTACAGAAAAAAACACGAGCAAAATCTAAGAAGATAAAAAGAAAAGAGATATTACTCTGGGACTCAAGGAAAAAAGTTAAAATCTCTTCATCATATGCTAAAAGTTCACCAACGTCTGTGTACTTGATCACATACACTGTTAGCCACATTTAGAGCTATTAATGATTTTCAAAAAGACTTTCTTAACTGGCGATTCATATTTCAACTTTGGTTTCCTTTTTAAATATTTAAGGAAACATTGCACAAAGCCAAAATTTAAATAAGAAAGGGAAAAAGGAAGGAAGGAAGGAAGGAAGGAACGAAGGAAGGAAGGAAGGAAGGAAAGAAGGAAGGAAGGAAGGAAGGAGAGAAAGGAAAAAGAAAGCAAACTTCTGTGCACTGATCAATATGCCTCACTGGCTTATCTTGACTCTGTGTCTTAAAAATAGAAATATAATCCTTTACTTTGCTTTTATATTTATTTATTTATTATCCAAGAATTTCTGGGATATATGCCATGCCATTTTCTGCTGAATTTGCCCTATTTTTGCTTATATCTAGAAAACAAACACGTGCAACTTCCATTAAAACTAAAACCGGGGATTGAGAACCTGAAATGCAAAAGTTTTTATATTTATTATCACCTTATTCAGAATCCATAGTGAAAAATGTAAATGACTTAATTTAACTTAATTTAAGTACAGAAAGAAAAAGATATTGTTGAGGGGTCTCAGAGAAGGTCATGTAAAATTGCATTGTGATTGAGAGCAGAGGACCATCTACCACTGGCATGTAGCACAGATACAATCCAAAAATTACATAGTGCATTACAAGCTACAAACATTTTAGTAAGGACTATGTTCTTTTTCCAAGAGAACAAACAGGTAAACACATAGCAGATATAAATTACATTTAGCAGAGCTTTTCTTTGTCATTTGATCCTCAATTGTCAAGATAGTGCAAAAAAAAAATTAAGACAAAAAAAAATAAGATACAGTGTTGCCATGAACTCCCAAATTAAATTATAAACAATAAATGGCTCATTGGAGATTGACATTGGTTTGATAAATTTTTTACATTTAATGAGGCACAATGTTTTTCTAATAATTATAGTAAAGTGTTAGGTAAACCCTCAAAACAATAATAGATATATAAATAAATTTTCCAATTGCATACATTTATTTTAATATATATTATGCTGTATTACTCTGTTCTCATGCTGCTTTGAATAAATACCCAAGTCTGGGTAATTTATAAAGAAAAGAGGTTTCATTGACTTACAGTTCCACATGGCTGGGGAGGCCTCAGGAGAGTTACAAACATGGCAGAAGTCCCCTCTCCACAGAATGGCAGGAGAGAAAATGAGAGTCAAGTGAAAGGGGAAGCCCCTTATAAAACCGTCACATCTCGTGAGAACTCACTCACTATCACGAGAACAGCACGGGGGAAACTGCCCTTATGAGTCAATTATCTCCACGTGTTCGTGCCCTTGACGTGTTGGGATTATTACAATTCAAGGTGAGAGTTGTGTGGGAACACAGAGCCAAATCATATAATATTCCAAGTTTATAGTTTTTTGTTTGTTTGTTTGTTTTTTTGAGACGGAGCCTCTCTCTCTCACCCAGGCTGGAGTGCAGTGGCGCGATCTCTGCTCGCTGCAAGCTCCGCCTCCTGGGTTCACGCCATTCTCCTGCCTCAGCCTCTCCGAGTAGCTGGGACTACAGGCGCCTGGCACCACGCCTGGCTAATTTTTTGTATTTTTAGTAGAGACGGGGTTTCACCGTGGTCTCGATCTCCTGACCTCGTGATCCGCCCGCCTCGGCCTCCCAAAGTGCTGGGATTACAAGCATGAGCCACCGCGCCCGGCCTAGTTTTTACATCAGTTTGTACGATCAATAGACTTTACTTGTTTGCAGTTGAACTAAGTATGTAACTTCAAGCTTAAGAATACACATTTTCATACACCAAGCAACAATTTAAAAATAAAGGGAAGTGCATGAAGAATAAAACGTACTTAGGCACCTCATAAAGGACAATGTAGAGTAATGGTTAAGAACACTCACCATCTGGGTATAATTTTCAACTCTCTTTTTCTTCCTATATGAAGTTGGACAAGTTGCATAACACTAATTTGTCGTAGTTTCCCCATTTGTAAAAAGCAGAGCATAAAATCTACTTCACTGGACTTACTGGACTTCACTGGATTATTGTAAAAGCTATATAAATTAACGTATGTAAAAAAATGAGAACAGAGCCAGGCATATCATAAATTTTCGGTATTAAATATGATATATTTCCTTACTGCAGCAAATATAAATATGTTTTCCTAAGAATTGGTCACTAAACATTTAATTATACCATCTTTTTCAAAGTTATTCATTTTAGTTCTTGTTTATTTACCTATATTTTAGGGTTTCTTTCAATCATGATGGATTTTTTGAAATTATAGGCAGCATTATTTAGTTGTGTAGTATATAAAAAACTTCTGTGCAATGTAATGATTTGGATATTATTTTCAAAGAGGTTTCAAATACAAGTAAAGAATTTCTTTGAAAAAGTATAACTGCTTTACAATGCGAATGATTGAATAGTGTACTGAAAACTATTTGTCTAAAAGAAAAAAGATGGAATAATACTGTCTTCATACCTAAAGGTATTTCTAAGGACTATATAATATAATGATAAAACTGAAATAGGTATATTTACAAGATTAGGAAAGTAGTAATATAAAAGTGATTCTCATTCTTATTCTGCATTATAGAACTAGTACTTCTAATTACAAAGGAAAATAGCTTATAGACAGGTAAATAGATTATTGGTTTTCAAGATATTTGAAATATCAAAAGAGTAGAATAAAAATCAAAAACTACATCCTAAAAATTAAAAACTACATCCTAAAACACAAAACTGCATATAAACATGTGAACATGCAAAAATCACTGAAGAAGCAGAAGATTGACTGTTTCTGAGTCTACATTTGCATTGGATATAGATCACTCAAATGCACAGGCATCTTACGTCAAGTTCTTGTAGTGGGAAAATCGAACACTGTCATGAGTAACAAGAAATTGTTCATTAATCTAATCTCATTGAAATGTTCTACTTTCTATTTTGAAAAAACAAAGAGATTTTAAACATATTATCACTCTACTCACTCACAGAAATAATCATCATTTCATTCCAGTAAGAACACTGGCATACAGAAGGAATATAGAACATAGAGTTAAATTATTAATACTAAATTCACAGGAATCAGGATAATTGGCTCAGGGTTATGGTTTTGATTTATATCTCCAAGTATGAAAATTTCAAGGAATATTGGATCTAGGCATTGTTAATTTTAAGTGATAGGTGGTAACAGTTATTAACTAACAAAAAAATTATAATTAGGACATTTTGATAGTTTGTCAACTTTCTACCCACTTAGAATAAACATCAAGTCACCAAATACTCTCTTTTGTTTACATCCAGTATTTTAAATTTTGGGGTTATTTTTATTTGTTATTGATATGCAAAAATGCACATATTTTTGAGGTACATGTGATATATAATTACATTCATAGAGTTTGTAATAATCAAGTGAGAGGGTTTAGGGTGTCTGTCACCTAGAGTATTTATCATTTATATGTGTTGGGAACATTTCAAGTCCTCTGTTTTAGTTATTTTGGAATATATAGTATATTATTGTTTCATGCACTACTCTGCTATTGAACATTAGAACTTATTCCTTTATCTAACTATATATTTGCACCCATTAGTTGCCTTGTCTTCATTCACCCCCACCCACACATCCGTTTCAGACTTTGGTGTCTATCATTGTTCTTTCTCCCTGCATGAGATCAACTTTTCACATTCTTATGAGTGAGAACATGTAAAATTTGTCTCTCTGTCCCTGGCTTTTTTCACTTAACATAATGACCTCCTGTTCCATCAATGTTGCTGCACATGACATTATTTTATTAGTTTTTAATGACTGAATAATATTTCATTGTGTATATGCACCCATATTTTCTTCATCCATTCGTCCACTGATGGCTATTGAGATTGATTCCATATCTTTGCTATTGTGACTAGTGCTATAATAAACATGGAGGTTCAGGTATCCCTTCAATATGCCAATTTCTTTTCTTTGGTTAAAAAACAAGTGGAGACATTGCTGTATCGTATGGTAGTTGTGTTTCTAGTTTTGTGAGAAACATCCATACTACTTTTTTTTTTTTTTTTGAAACGGAGTCTCGCTCTGTCACCCAGGCTGGAGTGCAGTGGCACAATCTCGGCTCACTGCAAGCTCCGCCTCCCGGGTTCACGCCATTCTCCTGCCTCAGCCTCTCCGAGTAGCTGGGACTACAGGCGCCCGCCACCACGTCCGGCTAATTTTTTGTATTTATAGTAGAGACGGGGTTTCACCGTGGTCTCGATTTCCTGACCTCGTGATCCGCCCGCCTCGGCCTCCCAAAGTGCTGGGATTACAAGCGTGAGCCACCACGCCCGGCCCCATACTACTTTTACATAGTGGTTGTACTAATTTACATTCCCACCAACAATGTATAAAAGTTTCCTGTTCTCTGCATCCTTATCAGCATCTGGTGTATTTTATTTTATTAGTGATAGCATTCTAACCATGCTAAAATTATATCTCATTGTATTTTTTTTTTTTTTTTTTTTTTTTTTTTGAGAAGGAGTCTCGCTCTTTCACCCAGGCTGGAGTGCAGTGGCGCGATCTCGGCTCACTGCAGGCTCCGACCCCCGGAGTTCAAGCCATTCCCCTGCCTCAGCCTCCCTAGTAGCTGGGACTACAGGCACCCGCCACCACGCCCGGCTAATTTTTTGTATTTTTAGTAGAGACGGGGTTTCACCGTGTTAGCCGGGATGGTCTCGATCTCCTGACCTCGTGATCCGCCCGCCTCGGCCTCCCAAAGTGCTGGGATTACAGGCGTGAGCCACCGCACCCGGCTCATTGTATTTTTAATTTACATTTCTGTAATGATTAGTAATGTTGAGCATTTCTTCATATACCTGGTGACCATTTTGTATCAATAGTTATTTTTCAAATGACTATTGTTGTCCTTTGCCCAATTTTTAATGGAAATATTGGTTTGTTTACTGTTGAATTGTTTCACTTTCTCGTTTATTCTGGATACTAATCTTCTGTCATCAATAGTTTGCAAATATTTTCTCCCATTTAACAGGTAGTCTCTTCACTTTGTTTATGGTTTCTTTGCTCTGTAGAAACTTTTTAGTTTAATATACTGTGATTTGTCTGTTTCTGTTTTTGTTGTCTGTACTTTTGATATCTTAGCCATAAAATTTTTGTCTAGATCAATGTACTGAAGTGTTTTCTTTATGTTTTCTTCTAGTAGTTTTAGTTTCAGGTCTCACAGTTAAGTCTTCAATTCACCTCAAGTTGATCTGTGAATATGGTGAGGGATATGGGTCCAGTTTCATTCTTCATCAGGTGTTTATCCAATTTTCCGAGCACTATTTATTAAATAAGGTGTCGTTTCCCCAGTGGATGTTCTTGATGCTTTTGTTGACAATATGTTGGCTGTAAATACATGGATATATTTTCAGGTTTTCTATTCTGTTCCACTGGTATATGCATCTGTTTTTGTGCCAATTTATTGCTGTTTTTGTTACAATAGCCTTGAAATATATTTTGAGGTTAGGTAATGTGATGCCTCCAGCTTTGTTATTTTGTCTCAGAATTACTTTGGCTATTCATGCTCTTCTGTGGTACAATATGAATTTTATTTTTTTTTCTATTTCTGTGAATCATGTCATTGGTATTTTGATAGATATTTTATTGAATTTGTAGATTGCTTTGGGTAGTATGGTCATTATAACCATATAAACTTTTCTAATTCATGAGCATGGAATGTTTTTCCATTTCCTTGTGTCTCCTTCAATTTATTTTATCAGTGTTTTGTAGGTTTCTTTTTTGAAAGTCTTTTACCTCCTTTTTAAGAGGTCTTTGCCTTTTCTTGAATGTCTTTTACTTCCTTTACTGTGTTTCTAGGTATTTTTTTTTTAGCTATTATAAGTATGGTTCCCTTTTAGCTTTCTTTCCCAGCTAGTTCATTACTGATGTATAGAAATGCTACTGATTTTTTGTACATTGATTTTTTTTATCCTACAACTTTACTAAATTTATTTATTAAATCTTAGGGTTTTGGGGACCAATCTTTAAGTTTTTCTAGGTATATAATAATGTCATTAGCAAAGAGGGGCCATTTGAATTCCTCTTTTTCAACTTGAATGTCTTTTATTTCTTTCTCTTCTTTGATTCCTCTGGCTAGAACTTCTAGGAAAATGTTCTATAGGATTAGTTGGCTATACTACTACTAATGTGTTCTGTGTATATTTCTTCTATTCCTAATTTGTTGAGAGCTTTTATCAAGAAGGGATGTTGAATTTTATTAAATTCTTTTCATGTGTCTATTGAAATGATCATAAGGTTTTTGTCCTTCATGCTGTATATGTGATTTATCATGTTTACTGATTTGTGTGTGTGTTAAACCATTCTTGTATCCATAGGATAATTCTCATTTGATCATGGTAAACTATTTCTTTAATGTGCTGTTGGATTTGCTTTGCTAGAACTTTGTTGAGGATTTTTGTGCCTATGTTCATCAGGGACATAGTTTTGTGTTCATCATTGTTTTTGTTTCCTTGTCTGGTTTTGGTATTGGTGTAATGCTGGCTCGTAGAATGAATTTGGGAGAATTCCCTCCTCCTGGACTTTTTGGAATAGATTGAGGAGAACTGGTGTTAGCTCTTTGTAAGTTTAGTAGAATTTGGCAATAAAGACATCTGGTCCTGGGCTTTTCATTGTTGGGAGACTTTGTTTTATCATTGATTCAATCTCAGTACTCATTATTGGTCTACTCAGATTTTCTATCTCTTCCTGATTCATTTTTGGAGGGTGTTATGTGTCCAGGAATTTATTTATTTTTTCTAGATTTTCCCATTTGTTAGCATATAGTTGTTCATAACAATTGTCCAGAAATTTATCCATTTTTTTTTCCTGGATTTTCCAGTGAGGGGTATAGTTATGCATAATAATCTCTGATTATCTTTTCTATTTCTGTAGTATCAATTGTAATGTCTCCCTTTTCATTTTGGATTTTGTTTATTTGGGTCTTCTTTATTTTATTCTTGGTTGGTCTAGCTTGTGGTATTGACATTATTAGCAGTGGCGGGTTAACATTATGACTCCCAAGTAGTCTGCATTGATTTTAGCAGTGGCTGAAATGGGCTGGGCAGGTCAGTCCTCAGGCTCACAAATGACACATGTCAGGAAGTGCCAGCTGTGGTAGTACTCAAAGGTTGGGTGGGCCTATCCTCAGGCTTCCAAGGGGAGTGCTTAGGTGCCAACAATGGTAGAGAGGGCAGGGTGATCCCCAGGCCCCTGAAGAGCATTTTTGGGCACTGGGCAGAGGACAGGCATTGCTGAGCCAGGTGGGTCTATTGTCAGGCATTCTGGTGGTGCATGTTGATGCTGGCTGCTTTGGGCAAACATTGGGTGATTCCCAGGCCCCTAATAGAGTGCTCAGCGTTGGCAGTAGTTGTTGCACTGCAGCCTTGCTGCTGATCAGGGAGGGGTTGCTTTAAGTGACAGCAACCATAAGCAAGCAGCTGGAGAGTGCACACTTTGTCCCCAGATAGCAGCTGCAAGGGGGGGAGCCTGTCTTCAGGGCACTTATAAATACATGGTGGCCCACTGCTGAGGGCAGAAGGGATGCTGCCAATGGCTTGTGTTTTGGACCCAGTAGCAGCAGCCAGTAGCAGTGGTGGCTTCAGGTCAAGGAACCTATTCTCAGCCTCTTTGCTGGGGGCGGGAAGGTCACTGCCAGTGGCTCACGCTTTGGTCCTGGTGGCAGCAGCCATCAATGACAGTGGCTATGCACAGGGGTTGTCAGTGGGTCTTCAGGGATGTAGAGATGATGCAGTGGCTGTTGAGCCCAAGAACAGAATGCAGTCTGGTGAGAGACAGGCTTTCAAAATGATGCCTTGCTGTAGCTCCTTAAAACTTGTAGGACCCATCATGAGCTTCCTCTCTGGAGCAATGCCCCCATGTGGTGTCCAGGCGGCTCCCTGCGTTAGTTTCAAGGGCCACAAGGGTCAAGTGGCTCTCCTGTGGCTAGGATTGCAGGGATCTTTGGTGGAAATGTGAACCACCGGGAGCCACTCTCTTATGCCTTCCTCACACTGGGGAGCTCCAGACTCCCAGTCAATCCCTTCTCTCTCTTGCCTTGCCTTAAGTGTTTTCTGTCACTTCTCTGTTGAATTTCAGTGTTCTTGGATGATCTATTCAGAGTGTGATTGTCTACTTATTAGTTGGAGTGTTTTTAATGGAGGAGGGGAGTTTCAGATGCCTAAATTTAGCCATCTTTTATTACTTACCCAAAATAAATCAACTTTTTCAAATTAAAATATGGTTCTTTCTTCCATATTATTAAATAAGTTATTTTCAATGAAAACAAAAGTCCTAAAAATGAGAATAAATAACAGCACATTGAAAATATGATTCTGTATATTGCTACCCTAAAATTATACTGAAAGTTAAAATTAATTGCAATAAGAAAAATATATCCGTACTAAAACCAGTTATATATAAATATATACATATATAATTTCTGAAAACTAAATGCTATATAATTGTCACTTTTCTTATAAAAATAACTGATAACTTTTGGCATAGTAAAAGTTATATCAAAGTTTCTAAGTGAATGTCAAATATAGTTTAACAGAAGAGAGAACTAAGTTTATTTACTATAATAATTCTCATAACTAGAAGGAAGAAAAAGTGCAATTATATTAAATAATGCATTATAAATTCAAGCTTGTCATCTATAATTAAGTTTTAATGCAGTAATCCATTCATAGGTTATACATTATGTATTCACTCTTACATGAAACACATACTTTCTAAAAAAAAATTGTACAATATGTTACAATTACTTGGGATATAAGAATCAGAAAGTTAGAATGTAAATTTAGATTAGAATAGTCCAAAGTAAAAGCCAGAATATATATTGATCTTTATGAGAAAATAGGGTGCAGAGTATTGCTTTTCCCATTTAAATAGAATTACTGTCAAGGAAATACCAAAATTAAGTCACATTTATAAAGAGCTAGTCGGGGGATTTTATTAGGACTAAGAGGTGGTCATGATGCACTTCTCAAATTCCCAGTCTCTATAAAAATACCATGAAGGAACAAAGGATAAAGGAGAGTGTGGAAGAGAGGTAGATGCAGATGCACCATCAGTATGTCAAGTTGTGAGAAGGGCAATATTTAAGCTTTGCTAAGTTTCTTTTTCTCCCATTAGCCCATTATATGTATGTGTGAGAGGATATTGATACTCCAAAAAGAAAAGATGAAGGGGCTAACATTTCATTTGTCATTGATATCTCTGCTTAAACAAAAGTTTTGCTAACCTTCCCCTGTGCACCTGTAAGCAATGGAGAAGCGAGTTGGAGAGAGATCTCAGAGCAAAGAGAAAAGTGATGAGGAAGTAGCAAAAATTCCCACTGTTACTACAACAGAAAGAGCGAGTTTTTCACAGAGTATATGGACTCCCCAGAAATTAGTAGAGCTTGTGCTGCTTTGCCATTATTTCTCCAAGAAGGTTGTCTGTCGTATAATGAACACCAACAGCACGGACTTGTGGGATATACTAGTTAGTAAGAAGCAAGGAAAATTTGTTGAAAAAGACGAGGTAGAAATGGGTCTCCAGAGCCAGGAATACCCAGGGCCACCTAAGAACTCACACATGAAACCTTTGAAAGAGGTAACCCTGGGACTTGTTCCACAAAGGGGACATTAATGGCAATCTGTGTCAACCAGAAAGAGAGTCAAAAACAGCAAAGTAGAAGGAAGCTAGTGCCAACTGAGTGAAAAGACATGCCTTCTTCCCCAGTTTTTCCTTTTCTCCATAATACTTCAGAAGAATGTAGCCTTAAAGAGATAAAATGGAAACCGTGACTCAAAACTAACCATAAACTTCCCTTTTTATTTCTACAATTTAGAGTTTCAGATAAAACATGAACTGGGGTCTGGACATGAAGAAAGGGGAAAGATTAAATTAGTTTATCCTTAACTGGATTGACTTTTAAAAACCTTAAAGTCTTCACAAAATTGTGAAATCTGCTCAAGATATCATTAAGAGATAAAACATGAAAATTTGACAGAGCATGATACATTTAGTGATGAAATGTTTCATTTATACTCTCTGATTTGAGATTCCTCAATACACTAGCTTCAATATTGTATTAGTCAGGGTTCTCTAGGGGGAAAGAACTAATAGGATATACATATATATGTATGTAAAGGGGAGTTTATTAAGTATTAACTTACATGATCACAGGGTCCAACAATAGGCTGTCTGAAAGCTGAGCCACTAGGAGAGCCAGTCTGAGGCCCCAAACTGAAGAACTTGGAGTCCTATGTTTGAGGGCAGGAAGCATCCAGCACAGAAGAAAGACGTAGGCTGGGAGGCTATACCAGTATCTCCGTTTCATGTTTTTCTGCCTGCTTTATATTTGCTGGCCACATATTAGATTGTGCCCACCAGATGGAGGGTGGTTTTGCCTTCCCCAGCCCACTGACTCAAATGTTAATCTCTTCTGGCAACACCTTCACAGACACACTCAGGATCAATACTTTGTATCCTTCAATTCAATCAAGTTTATAGCATTAATCATCACAAATACCTATAAAATTATTTTACAGCTGTGTTTTTTTTTCTAATAGAGCTGTATTACTACTTGTATTAGGGTTCTCTAGAGGGACAGAACTAATAGGATCTATCTATCTATCTATCTATCATCTATCTATCTATCTATCTATCTATCTATCTATCTATCTAAGTATTAACTCACACCACCTGATCACAAGATCCCACAATAAGTTCCAAGACTGCACAAATCAGCAAGGCCCTAGGCCCAGCCAGCAAAACTATTTTTCCCTTCTAGACCTCCAGGCCTGTGATGGGAGGGGCTGCCATGAAGAGCTCAGAGCTCTGTCATGCCATGAAGACATTTTTCCATTGTTTTTGGATTAACATTTGGCCCCTCGTTACTGATGAAAATTTCTGCAGCCAGCTTGAATTTCTTCTTAGAAAATGAGTCTGTCTTTTCTATCACATTATCAGGTTGCAAATTTTCCAAATTTTTATGCTCTGCTTCCCTTTTAAACATAAGTTCCAATTTCAGATAATCTCTCTCAATCTTAAAGTTCATGGGTCTCTAGGGCAAGGGCAAAATGCCACCAGTCTCTTTGCTAAAGCATAGCAAGAGTGTCCTTTACTCCAGCTCTCAAGAAGTTCCTCATCTCTCTCTGAGACCACCTCCACCTGGACTTCACTGGCCATATCACTATTAGAATTTTGGTTGAAGCCATTTAAGAAGTCTCTAGGAAGTTCCAAACTCCTCATATCGTTCTTTGTTTTTCTGAGTCCTCCAAATTGTTGCAACCTTTGCCTATAACCTAGTTCCAAAGTCACTTCCACATTCTCAGGTATCTTATAGCAATGCCACACTCCCAGTACCAATTTATTGTATTAATCCATTCCCACACTGCTATGAAGAAATATCTGAGGCTAGGTAATTTACGAAGGAAAGAGGTTTAATGGGCTTACAGTTACGTATTGCTAGGAGGCCCCAGGTAAGTTACAGTCATGGTGGAAGGCAAAGGAGAAGCAGGCACCTTCTTTACAGGGTGGCAGGAGAGAAAATGAGTGCAGGCAGGGTAAATGCCAGACATTTATAAAACCATAAGATCTTGTGAGAACTCACTATCACAAGAACAGCATGAAGGAAATGGCCCCCATGATCCAATCACTTCCCACTGGGTCCCTCCCACAACACAATGGGGATTATAGAGGATTACAATTCAAGATGAGATTTGGATGGGGACACAGCCAAACCATATCAGAGTTTTTGTTCTTGAAGATAAAATATTTTTTTCAAATGATTCATTTATGTAGAACTATACATACCCAGGAAAAGTTGGTAATTCCTTACTGCCTTGTATCATGATTACCATACTTAGAGTTTATAAATTTCAACTCAGAGATAGTTTAAGCAAAGGTCCACATGAAATCCTGGATCAAGTCCTACCTGGTGATGCCAGCTGGCTCTCTTTTCACTTGAAATTCTAGTCTAATGCTTTAAGCAGTTAGGTCCTTGCTGATTCTCCCTGCATCCCAGGTGACCCCTTTAGTCTTCCTAAATCAATAGTTCTTCGTAAGCAGAGAAAATAAAGCTCCAGGCCAAAATAAGATAGAAAGAACAAAAAAAACAAATAAAATAACTGGCATATCTTTCTCTCATCGGATTTCTTTACTTCATTCACTGAAGGCCACAAACTCAGTTTTATAAAGTCAGAGAATCATGATAGGAAGGAGTAAAATCAATAAAATCTCCTTTTTGTTGCAGGTTAGGTATTATTCAACATTCTTCCAATAACTGCAGGTCTGTTTCATCAATATATTTTTGTGGTGTTTTTACTATGCTTTAGCTTTTTTTTAGTGCTTTTTTTGATATGTCTATTATATTAACTGCCCTTCCCCTACTATCACTACTTTATTTATTTATTTTTGTTTTTAATTTTTTGAGATGGAGTCTGGCTCGGTTGCCCAGGCTGGAGTGCAGTGGCGCGATCTCGGCTCACTGCAAGCTCCGCCTCCCGGGTTCACGCCATTCTCCTGCCTCAGCCTCTCCGAGTAGCTGGGACTACAGCGCCCGCCACCACGCCCGGCTAATTTTTTGTATTTTTAATAGAGACGGGGTTTCACCGTGGTCTCGATCTCCTGACCTCGTGATCCGCCCGCCTCGGCCTCCCAAAGTGCTAGGATTACAAGCGTGAGCCACCGCGCCCGGCCGTACAAAGTTTTAAGAAAATACTTTTGACCAATAAAATTATAAAGGAATAAACTGAAGAGCAACATTCTTATTTATAAGCTTCATTTATAGCTTTATTTTTTCCCAATAAAATGCTATATTCTTATTATAAATGGTTTGCATGAGATATGAATATAAATTAATGTATAATTGACTTATATTCCAAAGTTTAATCCCCCCCAAAAGGAGATCACTGGCATTTTTTTATCATATACCATGTACTATATACCTCTTTTCATTTACTGAAATAAAAGACCTATGAGTTGCTTATCAGTAACAAAATGATCTACCTATATACAATCTTGGTTGTAGCTGTTTCCAGGAACTCCTGTCTAATTATAATTATGGGTTTTTTTTTTCTTTGAAATAGGGAGTGAGTCCCAATATTTTTTTACTATAACATTCTTAAATTGTACTGGATGTTTATTAGTAATATAGAATACCCTCTTCTGCAAGATGTACATACCCACATTTAATTTTACCTAATTCATCAAGAATGCCATCTTGTTAAAACCATGTTTATCAAATTTTGACATGCTTTATAATCACATGAAGGGCTTGTGAAAACACACATTACCGGGTTTTCATTTCAGAGTTTCTAATTCAGTAGATTTGAGGTGGAGCCTGAGGATTTATATTTCTAAAAGTTTTCTAGGTGGTATAAATGAGACTAGTGTAGGATTCACTGTCTTAGAATAATGATTTACATCTATTTCCAATGATTCTAGGATACAAGGGAATAATAAAATCAACTTTTTGTCTTTAGAAAAACACGCTTTGCAAGAGCCATCTCAAACAGAACATTAAAGCATTTTTCTGTCCTATAACTGAAAAAATACAAAACCTAAGGTATAAGGAGCATTGCCAGCTGTTTAAAATAAATTCATTGAGCTTCCAGTGTTCATAGAAAGAAACTATTCCCAGGAATATGATTATTAAGACATGTGAAAAAATGCATTTGCAAAATTATATAAATTTTCCAAAATAAAAGTGAAACATATCACAGAAATAGAAAATGTAAGTTATCTTGATTAAAAGAAAATACAATTTGCTTACTCTTAAAATAGAAAAAGTACAGCAGGTAAATCAAGTTTAGAAAATTCTATGACATGTTAGCTTATTAACTATGTTTAAAATTGATTGTGAATTAAAATTATTTATGTAATCACGATTAAAAAATTTACATGTGCTTCTAGAAATTTTAAAAATTTAATTATACAAATCTACTTAATACACATTGTCATTAGCTGCACATAAAATTTTATTTAATAGCTATAGAGTATAAGGTTATATCTTAAGCTTAAATCCTTAAGATCTTCAAATATTAGATAATGGAAGGTATATTCTTACTTTGGTAACACCCCAATATTTAATATCAGTAAATAGAATTCTAATATGTTTCCAGATTGTTTACATACATGTTTACACACAGTTCTGAAAAACACATGTAATGATTCCAAAGTTATATTATGTTCATTAATAAGGATAAAATTAATTTCTATGAAATGTTAGTGCACAATTCCAATGTATGTTTTGGATAAAGAAATGACTGAAGAAAATAAAAATTGAGAAATATTTTGTGAGAACAAAGACTCTGTGACAAGATTCCTTATAATTTTGTTTTTATTAAGTTAAATGTAATATTTCTGTCAGAAATGACATTATGTATCTATTTCAGTATATAAAGTGGCCTTTGATCAATATTATGATTTGAAATTCATTAGAAGTGTGAATTATGAACTCCAATAACCTTTCCAATGGCATTGCACATCAGCATTGTATATGATTTATTATTTTTATCACTATCTGTAGAACCAGACACAATAGTCCCTGAATGACATGCTCTATTCTTGATATTCCTGGCTTCAGTGGTAGAAACTGTAAACCAAAGACTATCTGAGACAAGTCTCAATCAATTTAATAGCTTATTTTGTTACCAAGGTTAAGGACATGCCCATGAAAACACCTACACAGCCTCGGTAGATCCTGAAAACTTGTGCCCAAGGTGCTCAGGCTACAGCTTTTTTGTGTGTGCATTTTAGTGAGACATAAGACATCAATCAATACATGTAAGATGTACATTGGTTCATTCCAGTAAGATGAGAAAATTTGAAGCAGGGTCTTCCTGGTCGTAGATAGATTCAAATAATTTTTTGATTGGCAATTGATGGAAAGAGTTTATCTAAAGATCTATAATTCTGATGTGATCCAAAATGGCCGAATAGAAGCAGCTACGGTTCATGCCGAACAGAGGAACGAAAAGCGGGGAGAGAATTCAGCACCTTTAACTGCAATATTCATGTTCTCACATTGAGACTGATTAGGCAAACAACTCGAACCATGGAGAATGCAGAACAGTGGGGGAAGCGATGGCCCACTTGGGAGCAGCATGGAGCCAAAGAACCTCCACCCTCAGCCAAGGGATGTGGTGAATGATTATGCAACCCCACCCGAGAAACCATGCATCTCCCACAGATCTTTGCAACTCATGGATCAAGAGATTCCCCTCGTGAGCCCACCCCACCAGGGCCTTGGATCCAATACACAGAGCTGTGTGGAATCTTGGCAGAGCAGCCACCGAGGCACACACAGAGACCCTGGAATTTTACATACTCAAGCCCCGGGATCCCATGTGAGGTGGGAAATGCATCCATATATATCCGTAGCAAGTGGCTGAATCCAGGGAGCCTAACAGCCTTGTTCTGTGAGCCCCCCCTCAACAGCACCTCACAAGTTAAGACCCACTGGCTTGGAATTCCAGCCAGCCAATGGCAACAGGCTGGAATCTGCCTGACATGCGTCCAATTTCCCAGGGGAAGGGGCAGCCACCATGTCTTTGGCTCAGTAGACTGAGCTGTTCCAGCCTGCCAGCTTTGGAGAATACAAATGGTCTGAATCCCCACAACACAGCACGGCTGTTTTGCTGTCTCATGGCCCAACTGCTTCTTTAAGTGAGACCACAATCCATTTCTCCTCCCTGTTTGTTTTCGTAGATGGACAGGAAGAATGAAAAATAATACATCCTGAGTAATCATTGTGTATCAAGAATTCTGCAATCCTTTAACAACATCAGATATCCTAAATTCTATTAGTGTGCATTGGAAAAATGTGATTACAATGAGCATCTAGAGAACCGTGCATGACAATTTAGGAAACTGAAGACAGATTCATCTGTCTTACAAGCTTACTCAGAACAGTCCTACAGCCAACATGCCCTTTTCAAATAATGAATAATGCCCTTATCTATAAAATATTTTATGAAATAAATTCATTTATCATATAATATTTTGATAACAAATTCAACAGAGATAAACAAATGTCTTTTTATATTTTTCTAAGACCCGTTTGGGATAGATCCAAAATTTAGGGTTAATGGAAAAGAACATTTTGCTCCACACAGCAAGACCCTTCATTTTTCAGTGCATACTTTGGGTTTCTTTGATTTATCTATTGTGTTTTCAACACTACAAAGAAAGAGTCTGCTTTAAAAAAAATACCATTAATGTTGTTAGCTAAGTGTAGCCATATGCAAACTAAAGGCAAGATTTTTGCATTTATGCTATAATATTTTTCAAGTGGTATTTTTAAATTATTTGTTATCAATAGATTTTTTTAAAGAACGAAATATAATGTTTAGAAGTTTCTTTGACTAACAAAGCTCAGTGAATGATATAAAATATCCAGGATAAATAAAGACAATTCTATCAGTTGCTTCCAGTAGAATCTCAAAATTAGTGTTCTCTGTTTCCTTAGAAAAACAATAAAGATTGAGAATTCAGTGTAGTTGTCCACAGGGCCATGACCAAACATATGGAAAAGACAAGGGGTGCTGCACCCATTAACTCGTCATTTAGCATTAGGTATATCTCCTAATGCTATCCCTCCCCTCTCCCCACACCCCACAACAGTCCCTGGTGTGTGATGTTCCCCTTCCTGTGTCTATGTGTTCTCATTGTTCAATTTCCACCTATGAGCGAGAACATGCGGTGTTTGGTTTTTTGTCCTTGCAATAGTTTGCTGCAGCACACCAGCATGGCACATGTATACATATGTAACAAACCTGCACGTTGTGCACATGTACCCTAAAACTTAAAGTATAATAATAATAAAATCAAATAAATAAATAAATAAAAAGATGGAACAAACAGAAAAATTAAAAAAATAAAAAAATAAAAAAAGACAAGGGGAATTTATTAGCATGTGTTATTACTTACTCCGGGCAAATAATCTACTTCTCATTTCATAAATGTTAATTATAATGCTGATACATAATCAGATACATATTTTTCATAATCAGATATTAATTTTATCATTCATTTGGTAAATTACATTATCCCCTTATGACCATACAATTCCTAAAAACGAACCACTTTAGAACAGTGGGATTGTGAGGCACAGATAATGCCTGATTTCTAATTCCTAATAACAAAGTTTTTTTCCTTACTCTATACAGATTCAATTATTCTTATGGAATTATATATTGGATATGGGGCAATATATGTGTTTTGTAAATACCTTTCTATTGTATATGTCAATAAAGGCATGTATTCTGCTTAAGGTCTCTTGTGTCATGCTTTTATAGATTACTGGTCTTATTCCTTCTCCCTCTGAATGTAACATAAGAATGAGAAAGAATGTCAAAAGTCATATAAAGATACAAAATGTCACAGGAAATTGTGTGGAAGTATGATTATGTCCTGTTCTTCTGAGAATGGCAATGCTTTAACTTTGTCAAAATGTAGGGGTAAAAGATGTATACACAAAATTGATACAAAGAAACTAAGACTATATTATTTTATCCTTAAATAGACTTATTCTAATATGACATTCAAACTGTAGCTTTAGTTTCATACAATGTCTCATATTACAGAAAATAACACAAAAGTTGTCGTTTTCATTTTCACAATCAGTAGCGTTTGTTTCTAATAATATAAAAAATAAGAATGGTGTTCACTCCCTTTCTTTTTTTTATTTCAATAGGTTTTTGGGCAACAGGTGTTAGGTTACATGAATTAGTTGTTTCGTGGTGGTTTCTGAGATTTTGATGCACCCATCATCTGAGCAGTGTACACTGTACTCAATGTGTACTCTTTTATTCCTCACCCACCTCCACCCTTTCCCCCGAGTCCCCAAGTCCATTATATCATTCTTATGCTTTGAGTCCTCATGGCTTAGCTCTTACTTATAAGTGAGAACATGCAACATTTGGTTTTTCATTCCTGAGTTACTTCACTTAAAATAATGATCTCCAATTCCATCCAGGTTTCTGCAAATGCCATCACTTCCTTCCTTTGTATTTCTGAGTAGTATTCCATTGTATAAACATATACCACATTTTCTTTAACCACATTGGTTGATGGGCATTTGGGCTGATTCCATATTTTTGCAATTGTGAATTGTTCTGCTATAAACGTGCATATGCAAGTATCTTTTTCATATAATGACTTCTTTTCCTCTGGTTAGATACCCAGGAGTGGGATTGTTGGATCAAATGGTAGCTCTACTTTTAGTTTTTTTAAACAATCTCCATACTGTTTGCCATGGCTGTTCCAGTTTACATTCCCACCAAGAGTGTGAAAGTGTTCCCTTATCACCACATCTATTATTTTTTTATTTATTTTTTATTATGGTCATCCTTGCGGGAGTGAAGTGGTATTGCATTGTGGTTTTCATTTGCATTTCCCTGATAATTAGTGATGTTGAGTATTTTTTTCATATATTTCTTGGCCATTTGCATATGTTCTTTTAAGAAGTGTCTATTCATGTTCTTAGCCCCATTTTTGATGAGATTGTGTGCTTTGTTCTTGCTGATTTGTTTGAGTTACTTGTCAATTCTGGATATTAGTCCTTTGTCAAATATATAGATTATTAAGAGTTTCTCCCATTCTGTGGGTTGTCTGTTTACTCTGCTGATTATTTCTTTTGCTCTGCAAAGGCTTTTCGCTTAATTAAGTCCCATCCATTTATCTTTGTTATTGTTGCATTTGGTTTTGGGTTCTTGGTCATGAAGTTATTGCCTAAGCCAATATATAGAAGAATTTTTCCAGTGTTACCTTCTATAATTTTTATGGTTTCAAGTCTTAGATTTAAGTCTTTGATCTATCTTGAGTTGAATGCTGTGTAGGGTGAGAGGTGAGGATTCAGTTTCATTATTTTGTATGTGGCTTGCCAATTATCCCAGCACTGTTTTTTATATGTGGCTTGCCAATCATCCCAGCGCCATTTGTTTAATAGGGTTGTCCTTTCCCCACTTTATGTTTTTGTGTGCTTTGTTGAAGATCAGTTGATTGTAAACTTTTGGCTTTATATCTGGGTTCTCTATTCTGTTCTATTGGTCTATACACCTCTATGTCTGTTTATTATACCAGTACCATGCTGTTTTAGTGATTATGGCCTTATAGTATAATTTGAAGTCAGGTAGTGTAATGCCTCAAGGTTTGTTCTTTTTGCTTAGTCTTGCTTTGGCTATGTGGCTATGTGGGCTTCTTTTTGGTTCTGTATGAATTTTAGGATTGTTTTTCTAGTTCTGTAAAGAATGATGGTGGTATTTTGATGTGAATTGTATTAAATTTGTAGATTCCTTTAGGCAGTATGGTCATTTTCACAATATTGATTCTACCAATCTGTGAACAAGGGATGTGTTTTGCCTTGTTTGTGTTGTCTATGATTTCTTTCAGCAGTGTTTTGTAGTTTTCCTTGTAGAAGTCTTTCACTTCCTTGGTTAAGTATATGCCTAAGTATTTTATTTATTTTTTGCAGCTATTGTAAAAGCGGTTGAGTTCTTCATTTAATTCTCAGCTTGGCCATTGTTGGTGTATATATCAGAGCTACTGATTTGTGTACATTAATTTTGTATCCTGAAACTTTGCTGAATTTGTTTACCAGTTCTAGGAGGTTTTTGGATGAGTCTTTAGAGTTTTCTAGGTATATGATCATATCATCAGTAAACAGGGCAAATTTGACATCCTCTTCACTAATTCAGATGCTTTTTATTTCTTTCTCTTGTCTGATTGCTCTAACTAGGACTTCCAGTACTATGTTGAATAGAAATGGTGAAAGTGGGTATCCTTATTTTGTTCCAGTTCTCAGGGTGAATGCTTTCAACTTTTCCTGATTCAGCATATGTGTTTGTCATAGATGGCTTTTATTACCTTAGGATATGTCCCCTCTATGATAATTTTGCTAAGGGTTTTAATTATAAAGGGATGCTGGATTTTGCCAAATGCTTTTTCTTCATCTATTGAGATGATCATATAACTTTTTAAAATTCTGTTTATGTGATGTATCACATTTATTGACTTGCAGATATTAAACCAATGCTGCATCCCTGGTATGAAACCCACTTGATGATGGTGGATTATCTTTTAGATATGCTGTTCAATTCAGTTAGCCAGTATTTTGTTGCACATTTTTGCATCTATGTTCATGAGGGATATTGTTCTGTAGTTTTTTGTTGTTGCTATTATTGTTATTATTATTGTTATTTTTCGCTTTGGTATTTGAGTGATACTCGCTTCATAGAGTGGTTTAGTGAGGATTCCCTCTTTCTCTATCTTTTGGAATAGTGTCAGTAGAATTGGTACTGATTCTTCTTTGAATGTCTGAATGAATGTCTGATGGAATCCAACTGTGAATCCATCTCATCCTGGACTTTTTCTATTGTTGTTAACTTTTTAATTGCCATTTTGATCTCACTACTTGTTATTGGTCTCTTCAGAGTTTCTATTTCTTTGTGGTTTATCCTAGGAGGGTTGTCTATTGCCAGGAATTTATCCATCTCCTCTAAGTTTTTCAGTTTATGTGCATAAAAGTATTTATAGTAGCCTTGAATGATCTTTTGTATTTCTGTGGTATCAGTTGTAATATCTCCCGTTTCATTTCTAATTGAGCTTATTTGGATCTTCTCTTTGCTTCTCTTGGTTAGCCTCGCTAATGGTCTACCAATTTTATTTATCTTTTCAAAGAACCTGCTTTTGTTTCATTTAGCTTTGTTTGGTTTGTTTGTTTTAATTTCATTTAGTTCTGCTCTGATCTTTCTTATTTTTTTTTTCTGCTAGGTTTGGGTTTGATTTGTTCTTGTTTCTCTAGTAACTTGAGGTGTAACCTTAGATTGTACATTCATGTCCTTTCAGACTTTTTGATGTAAGCATTTACTGCTATTAAGTGTCCTCTTACCTCTGCTTTTGCTGTATCCCAGTTGTTTGATAGGTTATGTCACTATTATCATTCAGGTCAGAGAAGTTTTTAATTTCCATCTTGATTTCATTGTTGACTAAACCATCATTCAGGAGCAGGTTATTTAATTTCCATGTACTTTTATGGTTTTGATGGTTCCTTTTGTGGTTGATTTCCAATTTTATTCCACTGTGGTCTGAGAGAGTACTTGATATAATTTCAATTTTCTTAAGTTTGTTCAGACTTGTTTTGTGGCCTATCATGGTCTATATTAGAGAAGGTTCCATGGGCTGATGAATACGATGTATATTCTAAAGTTGTTGGGTAGAATGTTTTGCAAATATCTGTTAAGTTCATTTGTTCTAGGGTAAATTTAAGTCCATTGTTCCTTTGTTGACTTTCTGTGTTGATGACCTATCTAGTGCTGTCAGTGGAGTATTGAAGTGTCCCACTATTATTGTGTTACTGTCTATCTCATTTCTTAGGTCTAACAGTAATTGCTTTATAAATTTGGGAGCTCAGTGTTAAATATATATGTATTTAGGATTATAATATTTTTCTGTTAGACTAGTCCTTTTATCATTTTATTATGTCCCTCTTTGTCATTTTTAAATGCTGTTGCTTTAAAGTTTGTTTTGTCTTGATATACAAATAGCTACTCCTGCTCATTTTGGTGTCCATTTGCATGGAATATCTTTTTCCACCCCTTTACCTTAAGTTTATGTGAGTCCTCATGTGTCAGATGAGTCTCTTAAAGACAGCAGATGCTTGATTGGTGTATTAGTCTGCTCTCACACTGCTATGAAAAAATGCCTGAGACTGGATAATTTATTTTAAAAAAAGGTTTAATTGACTCACAGTTCCACATTGCTGGGGAGGCCTCAGTATACTTACGATCATGGCAGAAAGCAAAAGAGAAGCAGGCGCACTTTCTTCAAAGGGTGGCAAGATGGAGTGAATTCAAGCAAAGGAAATGCCAGATGCTTATAAAACCATCAGATCTTGTGAGACTCACTATCACGAGGATCCCCATGATCCAATTACCTCCACCTGGTCCCACGCTTGACACGGGGGGATTATGGGGATTATGGATGTTATAATTCAAGATGAGATTTTGGACGGGGACATAGCCAAACCACATGAGTTGGAGAGTTCTTATGCATCCTGCCATTCTGTATCTTTTAAGTAGAACATTTAAGCCATTTACATTCAACATTAGTGTTGAGATGTGAGGTACTATTCTATTCATTGTGCTATTTGTTGCCTGCATACCTTGCTCGTTTGTTTCATTGTGTTATTGTTTTGTAGGTTCTGTAAGATTTGTGCTTTAAGGAGATTCTACTTCAATGTGTTTCAATATTTAGAGCTCCTTTTAGCAGTTCTTGTAGTGACAGCTTGGTAGTGGCAAATTCTCTCAGTGTTTGTCTGAAGAAAACTATATCTTTCCATCATTCATGAAACTTAGTTTCTCTGCATATAAAACTCTTGGCTAATTGTTTTGTTTAAAATAGTACGATCAAAGTATGCCAAGTCACATTATTAAATTATTTTGTGAAAGCTAGTAAATAGAAACCAAGCAAATCAAAAATAGTAACACTTTAATGATTGTAGCAATATTTGAATCTGGATATGCAAATCTACATGTAGCATGAACCAGTAAAAGTAAATATTCTTTTCTACTATAAAAAGGTTTAATTATTTTAGAAAAATTAAAGTTATATATATGTATAAATGTGATATTTTTATATAACCAGACAATGTACAATGATCAAATCAAGGTAGTTAGGGTACTTATTACCTCAAGCATTTATCATTTATTTATGTTAGAAACATTTTTATTCCACTCTTTTATCTTGAAATAGACAATAAAATATTGTTAGTCATTGTCACCTTACTGTGCTACTGAACACTAGTCTTTATTTCTTCCACCTAATTGTATTGTTCCACCCATTAGCCATCCCTTCTATATGTCCCCTCCCCACTTTTTATGTAACGAATTTTATATTATTTTTAAGGTAGTAAATTACATTATCATTTTTAGTTGTGTTAGCCATTTGTCAAAATTATCTCTGGTTCTATAATTAAATTCATTTTCCTAGTGGTTACTTTATCATACTCTATTTTATAGCTCTCTCTCCATATATATGTGTGCGTGTGTGTGTGTGTGTGTGTATATTTTTTTTTTTCGGATCACAGTCACTTCACTGAATGCTGTGTAGCTGCCTGTGACTAAGTAAACAGTATGACACAGAAGGTCACTTAGGCCTTTGCAGAAGCTATTCTGAACACCTGCTTAGAGATCTAGCACATTCTCAGCTAGAAAGTTTGCTAGAGCCGTAACTAAACAGTAGACCACGAAAGTAAGTCAACGTACACTTAAGTGGGAAGGAAGCAATTACGAATCAAACCATGATACAGGCTAGTACTTCAAAATTAGTTGGGTGGTCTCATTCACAGTGCCACTGGAAATTGGTGCATAATTTGACATGCTTGGATAATAGAATGGGTTGAAACCGACAATCAGTTCACTCACACATTGACCTAGTTCTCATTTGGAAATATAGACATAAAATCCTGCTTCCCAGGGAGGATTGATACAAAGGTGAAGACAGATCATAAGGGCACAATTAAACTATCTGATTATCCTTCTGAGGAGTCAAAAACCACAGGAGTTATTGCTGCATGGCATTCACAATGAGAAATAGTAGTTCTTCAGATTTGTTGGAAGGTAGCTAACAGGAGGATGTTAAAACACAATGGTAGTATGTTTCCCATTGGAGGAAGCTTGTGGTAAATACATAATATCGGTGATGTGAGTTTAAATGTAACAAACACATTATTCGTCACTGGCTGATGCAGCTTGAAAACTTTTGGTTGCATGCATATTTCGGAAAAAATGTATCTGGGATTACGGTTCTCAGAGTGAAAACTTTACCTTCTGCCACGATTGTGATTGAGCTACATGATCCAGATACAGTGTACATATATGGGAATCTATTATAATTGTTTGACTATTGAGATCAGCTAGAATTTTATTGGGATTCAAGAAATAGAAATCTCTAGTTTAGTACTGTGTGATCCAACCATATGAATGATAGAAAGGCTCCATGTGTATACAGTGCATTACAATAGCCCCCAGACACATGTAGTTATTGAGCACTTGAAGTGTGGCTATTTTAATGAAACCGAATTTAACTTAATTGAAAGTGAATTTTAAATAAACACATATGGCTAATAGTTACCTCTTTGTACAGTGCCAGCTCTTCGCCATAAGGTTAAAACAACTAGAAATGAGCAACTCATCATATACATAGTTAAAAGGCAACAGTTTAGCTGAAGATAGTGGTTTGGCTGTGTCCCCACCCAAATCTTATCTTGAATTGTAGCTCTCATAAATCCCAAGTGTCCTGGGAGAGACCCAGTGGGAGGTAATTGAATCATGGGGGTGGTTCTTTCCCATGCTGTTCTCAAGATAGTGAATAAGTCTCACGAGATCTGATGATTTTGTAAAGGGGTGTTCCTCTGCACATGCTCTCTTTGCCTGCTGCATTGTAAGACGTCACTTTGCTCTTCTTTCATCTTCCCCCATGATTGTGAGGCCTCCTTAGCCATGTGGAACTGTGAGTCCATTAAAACTCTTTCCTTTATAAATTACTCAGTCTAGGGTATGCTGAGACTTAGTAATTTACAGCAACATGAGAACTGACTAATACAGCTCGGAATTTTGTCTCTTCTATATCTAAGTCTCAATTCTGGCCAGAAGTCCAAAGGTGGTATTCCAGTGTTTTCAAGAGTTCATTAATTCAATCACAAGCCTAAAACTTCTTATCTTTTGACTATACCATCTTTATGGTACCCAAGTATGGCTCATGATGGACACATGTTTTCAGAAGCTCCAAGAATCAGCCTCATTTAAAACATCTTGGAGTGGGAAAGTAAGAGAGTGCTTCCTTATCTCATTCTTCATATTAGAAAAGAAAAATTTTCCTAGAAGATATCCCACAGACTTCATTTGCATTCTATTTGTTTTTACAATTCACATAAGTGGAACTAGCTGCAGAAGTTAATTGGATTGCTCGACATTTTTGAGTCATTGGAGATAGGCTCAGACAACAAGAAAAAAGAGGAAAAATAATGTTGAGTAAGTTCCAGCAGTTTCTTCCAGGCATACTAGTTTTGAAGAAAATCTCAGCTGGAAAGGGAAATAAAAAAAGAAAAAAAAGGCAGAATAATATATGCTTCAGCAGAAATATAAAAATGTACTGGGGGCCTCAGGAGGTAGGCATTGGTGAAAGGTGTCTTTTCAGGATTTGAGAAAAGGATTTAAGAAAGGAAGAGAGTATGGCTTATTTAGACATATGGTATGTTGTGAAGTATGAAAGAATAGGAAACTATAAGGCTTACTAAGAATTAGGTCATCTAAATGAAGTATGTAATGATAAAAATGTACATATCAGATCAGATATACTGGGAAAGTGCTGAATAACTTTCAGTGGGGATTGGTATTATTAGATTAATTATTGATTGTCATAATATTTAATGTGTACCAGAAAGATAGAATATAATAGAGATGTCTCAGTTCCCAAATATCACCACACTCAAACTGGAACCCCGCCCTCCTTCCTAGTTTATTTTACTCCATGGCAATAATCACCTCCTAATATACATTGGGCCTTTGCAAAATGGTTATGCCCCTCCTGCCAAAGCCTTCCCGCCACCCTCCCCTTTTTTTTTGGACAGAGTCTCTCTCTTGTCACTCAGGCTGGAGTGCAGTGGCTCGATCTCGGCTCACTATAACCTCCACCTCCCAGATTCAAGTGATTCTCTTGCCTCAGCCTCCTGAGTAGCTGGGATTACAGGCGCCCACCACCACACCTGGCTAATTTTTGTACTTTTAGTAGAGACGGGGTTTCACCATGTTGGCCAGACTGGTCTTGAATTCCTGACCTCAAGTTATCTGCCTGCCTTGGTCTCCCAAAGTGCTAGGATTGCAGGCATGAGCCACTGCGCCTGGTCTTCCCTAGCTTATTATTTTACTATTTTCTCACTTTATTCTAGCCACACTTATCTCCTTTCTGATCTATGCCCAGATTAGTCATCTCCTTTATTGAGGCATTTACAATTGCTGTTCATTCTATTTGAAATGTTGTTTCCTTGTTTATTTCATGACTTGATTTTTCTCTGGTGTTTATCAAGTTTGACCTCAGAGAAACCATCTATGAACAACATATTTAATGTTACAACCAATACCCTCCCTGACATAACAAATTCTATACACATTTCTAGAATTTTTTAACATAGAAATTTTTCTCATAGAACCTACATATTTTGGTTAATATTCCAGATATTGAACTATATAAAAATGCTATAAGCACAAAGGTATTATCTCTTTTGCTCACCTCTATCTATTAATATTGCCACACATAGTTGAGGTCTTATAAATACTGATTAAAAGAATATATTTATATTTTATAATAATTGTATGCCTGCAACCATCTCCTTCTTACTAATAATGTCCAACAGATAAGGCTGTTAGGTTGGTTATTCATTTATTTCAGACTTAGTATTTGCTTTTTAATACCCATGTAAATAATTGTTTAATCTTTGAGTCGTAGTGGCAGACCCTGCAAACATGCATGACATCATATACGCGGTCCAGTTATGAGTTTCATTTGGTTCTGGTAATACTGACTTAGAAATAAATGATTAAATTGTATTTATTTTTAAATTATTCTTACTTAAATTGACAAATGTAAATTATATATATATACATATATATTTATGGTGTACAACATACTGTTTTGAAATATATACATGGTAAAATGCTTAAATTAAGCCAATTAATATGTGCATTACCTCACATACCACTTTCTTATTGCAGGATATTAACCAATATTTTAAAAATAAGTATATTTGAATTTAAGCTCCATACATTAGCAGTAAAGCTGGCCTATTTTCTCTTATAAAAACAATCAATTAATAATCAACTATTAGTTGCTTCTTCTAGAGGCATATGCTCATAATTAAAAATAGACCTCTTCCCAAACTCTCTTTATTCATTTAAATTTTTTGACTGACTTTCTTCGTATTTTAGTTTGCAATCTCTGTTGTAATTAATTGAAAACTTGAGAAGAATAAAAAAAAATTATTTTCACTAAGTATTAGAATCTTTTCAGAGGAATTGGTTTTAATTAGTTCTATTTTATAAAGAAATATAACTATTTGTTGATAGAACTGTATTCTTATTGTATTAGTGTGGATATTTTGGTAGTATTTATAATTATTTTTTGTTTTTTAATTCAATTTATTTGCCAATTTATTACTTAACATCAGGTCTCTAGATTAATTAGATCTAAAACATCACAGAGAGTCTTGTCTTTATAAGTGATTGGGCTTTAAAAAAATCTGAACAAGAAAACCTGGAGCAGAGCAATAGGATTGGGAGGCTGGAAAGCATGAACAGAGGTTGACCAACTTGAAATACTCTTTGGCATTGGTATTTTTGCAACCTACTTTAGAGATAATATAATACTCTGACAGTTTTTAAAAGTAAGTTGAGAATACATTAGAAGGAATTTGAAAGTGTGGCCCTGATCCATAGTGAGAAGGTGGTTATATATTCACGAGTATCCAACAAACATGAAGGAAGGCCGACCTTTTTCCTGGCCCCAATCCAGACTCAGAATCTTTGTATTAAAAACTTTATAAATCTTGACTACGCCTCCTAAAAGTTTGAAAAATTCAAAGGAGTGATTTAAATTATATTGTGCATCTGCACTTTTAGAAATCCATGTAATATTTGAAATGTGTTGATGTCATTTCTCTAGTACAGAGGATTAAAGGGTGATTTAGGGGAAGGGACTATATTTATAGAATTAAATGTCCCAGAGAAGGTGAAAGTAGATGATTTCAAAGCTCATGAATAAGAGATAGCCTCTGGCATGTGGTATAAGTTATGGGACACAGGAAGTACAGCACAGCATGAATGAGATGCAGGTGGTTTGCTACATTTGGTGCTCAGAAGAGGACATTACTATCTAAGTTTTTACATGTTATCAATATCTATGCAGATACTTATTATAATATCTACATTTGAAGGAAATGAAAGGCAATATAATTCAATGTAAGAAGTGATAAATGTATGGGAAGTTTGAGGAGAAAAGAGATGGAGTATGAATAGTTATTGGAGAGTTTGGGAGAGCATACACCCTAGTGCAGGGCAGTAGGGGTTAGTAGGCTGTGTTGAGTGACTGTTTGAAATCTTTCAGAATAAATTAGGGATGATCACTCAACATAATTATGTGCTTTTTTCCAGGTGCAATCAATTGCTCAGGTGTTGGTGAAAATTCAACTAATATTACTATTAATAATTGCTAATAATTATTCTATCAAGGACTGTATTATACACTTTAAATATATAAACTCTCTTACAACAACAACGTACTAAGGTACAGTAATCAATCCAATATTACACATGATTTTGTAAGATTAACTTGCAAAAATATTTGTGTTTATCCAAATGTGCAAGATGGAGAGACAGAGTGAGAAGATACTAAGAATGTAGGAATGGAGTGAGTCCTAAAGCAAGTGAATGATAGAATATGATAAGCAGACAGTGGGATGCCTCATATCTAGATATTAGATATAGCAGTTACTGACAAGACAAGGTCACATTTTTTCCTCTTCAAATGGTTGATTTATGTTAAGTACCAAAAAGGTATTTGGAAGTGAGGTAATGAGAGCAACTGTGAGATGAAGCACAGGAGGAAAGGAGAGGAAAATAGTGGAAATGGTGATCATCAATGAACGTGAAAGAATAACTAAGAAAACATCACTGAGTATGGCACCTATAACGCAATTGACCACTATTTCTTACTGCTTTCTAAAAGAAATTGAAAAATGCCTAGAAAACAAAAGAGTGAATATTGAGAATGGAAGCATAAAAGTTAAATTTTTAAGAATAAAGTATAATATCTGCCTTTTCAATTTCAAGTCTTGACTGCATTTTACCTATAGAATGTCTCTGGAATGTTTTTGCACTGTCTTTAGGAATCCTTCAATTTTAATCATTTGTATAGATACAAGTAGACATAAAATTCTCAGATGATACATCGCCTATAAATACGCAATAGATTTCATTTGCTGGTGTTTTATTTTAAGGATAAATAATTAAAAGGTCTAAAAATGTATCCCTACTTCCCAATTTTAAAGAAAGAAAAACAAAATAATAGCTTAGATTTTTCACAATGTGAATAATATTATTCTTATATTTATTTTCACATTTTTCTGTTCAAGTTTCCATTTTCATGAGTGAATATTACACTCTACAATCAATAAATACTTTTATAGAAACTTATACATCTGTAAGTTCCATAGCATGGAAACAAAAACAGAGTAATCCTTGCAATTAGATTAAGTGTACCTGCAATAATTTTATATGTAACATTAAAATAGCCTTTTATATCAATAGCCACCAAGTTTCATATTGCTCAAAAAGTAATTACTTTCTGTAAACTCTTGTCCAAGCTATCATGTAAAATATTTGTCTGATCATCATGGCAGAAAATGTCTTCAAAGAAAGTATGTATGTTTCACACAATGGGCATTTTATCTACTGTCATAGAAACCCTTTCCTTTTATTTCCTTCAGAAGTTTTGAAGAAAGAATCTTTAAAAGAAACCTCTTTATATAATTGTATAATTATGAATAATCACTTTCTAAATAGGTTATCTTGTGTAGAATAGAAATAGTTTTGTCAGTCTTTTGTGATCCCCATCCTTTTCACAAATGAGGTTTCATATTGAGCTCTACTGAATATTCTTCATTTGTAACAGTTTAAAAAGGTGATTTTTAAACAGAGTATAACACAATTGATAGATTTGTATACATTTTTTATTTTATTTTGCTTCCAGGAATACTGCTGAAATGCTTGCACTCACTTCACTTCATCTCTAGTTTTTGCATGCTCCAATATTCTTATTTTATCACTGATATATAAGTTTAAATCTATTTTGTATTTCATATCCTAGAATAATATGTTTCCTTTTTGATTCATTCCTCCTTAAGCTGCTCTAGTCCTCTGGGAATATTAACTCGACTAAAACATGCTGACAAACTACCAACCAAAAATCACTTGAAATTTACCAAAATAACTCAAACCCAACATTATTTATTCACTTCAAGCTCAAATAGTGTTTTTGCATTATTTATTGAATGCATACAAGTAATATTTCAGTTATTTTTCCCAAATGCCATTTCAGCATCTACTAACATACAGGCATAACCTGGAGACATTACAGGTTTAGTTCAATACCACTGCAATAAAGTGAATATCAGAATAGAGAGTCACACACATTTTTAGGTTTCTCAGTATACAAAAAGTTACGTTTACACTAATAGGCAGTCTATTAAGTGTGCAATATCATTATGTTTCAAAAAAGATATATTAATTTAATAATACTTTATTAGTAAAAATGCTAGTGATCATATGATCTTTCAGTGAATTGTAATTTTTGTGCATATGGAGGGTCTTGTGTCAGTGTTGATGGCTGTTGACTTATCAGGGTGGTAGTGGCTGAAGGTTGGGGCGGCTATGACAATAGGACAACAATAAAATTTGCCACATTTATTCACTTCACCTTTCATGAAAAATTTCTTTGCAGTGTGCAGTGGTGTTTGATTGCATTTTTCCCACAGTAGAACTTCTTTCAAAATTGAAGTCAAACTTCTCAAACTCTGCTCCTGCTTTATCAACTAAGTTTAAGAAATACTTTATACATGTTGTTGTCACTTCAGTAATTTTCATGGCATGTCAGCAGGAAGAGATTTCGTCTCAAGAAATGACTTTTTTGCTTATCCATAAGAAACAACTCCTCATCTGTTCAAGCTTTATTATGAGATTGAAGCAATTCAGTCGCATCCTCGGGCTCCATTGGTAATTCTAGTTCATTGACTATGTCCACCACATTTGCAGTTACATCGGCCACTGAAGGCTTTGTTTATTTATTTTTTCCTATGAAGTTCTTAAATTCCTCAAAGTCATGCATGAGGGTTGGAATCAACTTCTTCCAAACTCCTGTTAATAGTATGTTGACTTCCTCCCATGAATTACAAATGTTCTTAATGACATCTAGAATGGTAAAATCTTTCTAGAATGTTTTCACTTTACTCTTCACAGATCCACCAGATAAATTCTTGTCTATGGTAGCTATAGTTTTACGAATCATTTTTTTAAAATAATACGACTTGAAAGTCAAAATGAATTCTTGTTCCCCAGGCCTTCAGAATGAATGTTATGTTAACAGGCGGGAAAGCACATCAGTCTTCTTGTAAATCTCCATTAGAACTCTTGGGTGAATATGTGTTGTCAACAAACAGTAATATTTTGTTACTGCTAAAAGAAAAGCAAGAATCTTCTTTTTCTGAGCTTTTCCTGACACTTTTTCAGTGTCAACAGTGGGCTTAAAATAGTCAATAAACCACTCTGTAAAGAAATGTGCTTTCATACAGGCTTTGTTGTTCCATTTATAGAGCACAGGCTGAGTGTATTTGATTCTTAAGAGCCCTGGAATTTTCATAATGATAAATGAGCATTGGCTTCAACTGGAGGACATCAGTTGCATTTGCCCCTAACAAGAAAATCAGCCTATCCTTTGAAGCTTTGAAGGTGGGAATTTGCTTCTCCTCTCTAGCTATGAAAGCCCTGGATTGCATTTTCTTTAAATATAAGGCTGTTTCTTACACATAGAAATTGTACTGTTTAATACAGTCACCTTCATCAATCATCTTAGCTAGGTCCACTGGATAACTTGCTGCTGCTTCTACATCAGCACTTGCTGTTTTACTTTGCACTTTTATGTTATGAAAATGGCTTCTTTACTTAAACTTCATGAGCCAACCTCTGCTAGCTTCAAACTTTTCTTCTGTATCTTGTTCACCTCTCTTAGGCTTCAAAGAATTGAAGAGAATTAGAGCCTTGCTCTGGAATAAGCTTTGGATTAAGGGTATATTTTGGCTGACTTTATATTCTTTCAGACCACTAAGGCTTTCTCCATATCTATAGTAAGGCTATTTCACTTTTATCCAGGTGTTTACTGGAACAGCGCTTTTAATTTCTTTCATGAACTTTTCATTTGTATTGGCAACTTGGCTAAGTGTTTGATAAAAGAAGCCTAGCTTTTGACCTGTCTCAGCTTTTGACATGCCTACCTTACTAAGCTTAATCATTTCTAGCTTTTGATTCAAAGTGTAAGATTTTGACTCTTTCTTTAACATTTGAAGGCCACTGTAGGTTTATTAATTGATGTACTTTTGTGTTTCATCAAAGAGGGAGGCCAGAATAGAGGGAAAGAGATGGGGGAATGGCCAGTCAGTGGAGCAGAGCACACACATTTATTAAGTTCACTGTGCGAATATGAATTTATGAGTGACACATACATTTAATTCATTATATAATTATTTAAAACTGTCCATGATGCTGACAAAAAAAAAGATTCTAAAACTCAATACATTATGAAGAGTAATTATATATTAACATTACGTATAACATTTTATTCTATTTATGAAATAGTAATAATTCATAAAATTTTGATTCAGATGCAAAAGAATAACAACATACATATATAGTGCAGAAAAACCTCTATTCTGGTATAGTCACCAGATTAAAAATAATCAACTTACCCTCAATGAAATTCTAGCCACATTTTCTAAAAGACATTTTGAAATCTAAATGATAAATTTAGATGAAAATAAATGATATCATATTTTTAATATGCAATTCAAAATAATTGCATATGACACTATTTTAAACTGCATACCTAAAGGTTTCAAAATTGTCAAAGTAGTTAAATTGGATACAACATACTTTACAGATTTCCTTCAAAATAAGTCATCTTATATACATTAATAGTAGTTCTTGAGATATTATTTCATAATTAATGAGCAAGGATATCAAAGTGTTTAAAATGAAAATTAATTATTGGTTATCAAGTCTTAATGTAGAAGAGAAAGCCCAGGACAAGGCTGATTTTGGAGCTTACAGACAGTAAGAAAGTGCCCTTATTGTGAATTCTTAGCACTTGTCAATATTTCTTCTGTCATAGTCCCCTCACTCTTATATTTATTCCTATCATGGAACCATGTTATTCTTTCATATCCATCATTTTCATACATAATTATTTTATTATTTGTTCTGCCTGGTATTGTCTATTATTCTCAGAAGAACACATAACTAATGCTACCTACTTACAATGTTATAACTCTAGCTCCTATTCCACTATAAAATCTAGAATATAGTAATGGCTGAACCCATATTTGTTCAGTTAATAAAATAATTATGGAACTTGCATTTGTTTCAAAGTAGTATATAATGTGTGAAAGCAGTAGCAATAGAAATTATTTATTATGATTTACTTAATAAGTAAATGAATTGAGAAGAAAAATATGTCTACTGACCACCTACATTACACACCAAAATTAGTTAATAGACATGTGATATCACAAAAAAAAATTGAAAGAAGTGGAAAAATATCGTTTTACCAAAAAAAAGCACAAGCACTATTTTCTGGAAAATAAAATATAGATAAAAGAATACTAAATGAAATGAGAGGCTTTAAAAAGTGAGGAGAACAGCAACACAGGTTCTAAGCTGGAAGAGATGAGATCTGGAGAGTTGCTGTGAGCCACTGCGATTTGTTAAAGACAGATAGAGAAACAGAATTTTAACTGAGTTTAACTATGTTTTCTGCGATGTAATTTTTTTTCCGCATTTTGTAGGACTGTCGTAAAGATGTATGTTTTATGTGAGATCCAGTTCGTTGTTGGACACAGTTGTGCACTTGTGTGTTCTATAGATATCATACTGACATGAACCTTTAAGTGATAACAAAGCATCTCAAATTTATTTAGTTTACAATACACAAAGCCAACAGATTCTGGTGGTAGAGTGCTGTTGGGTTGTGTGAATAAGGAAGAGGTACAGAGGCTAGATAGAAACAGACAGTTGATAACTGGCAGGTTAAATACAGACCAAGTAAAACATTACAAAGATAACAATCCACTTACAGGGCTGCCCACACTACGGCTTCATTTTTCCCTCCCTTTCTCCACTCCATTGTCTTACTCAACTTGTAATGCAAATTTAATAAAAACAAATTTCCAACTTGATCTCAGAATAGTAGAGTCTAACATAAGTGAAAGGGCCTAAGGGAATGCCATCTACCTCACTAGAACATTGTTTATATAATTGAAATATATATAAAAAAAAGTCTTGCGAATGCAAGACTTTTCTCTCAGAGGATATATAAATTATTCTGCCACATTCAAGTTGGAGTATGCAATGCTAAATTTATAAAATTTAAAAATACCAAAATAAAATAATAGTGGGAAAGTTTGGTTCATATATCTCAGGCTTTATAAATTTAATACCCCAAAGGAAGTAAGCATACTGATACAGTGAAACAAATGTAAGTTAAGAAGTGGTATCGGGCACGGTGGCTCACACCTATAATCCCAGTAATTTGGGAGGTTAAGATGGGAGGAGTGCTTGAGGCTTGACCAGGGAGGTTGAGGCTCCAGTGACACATCATCATTATCATGCCACTGCACTCTGCTGGAATGACAGAGCAAGATCCTGTCTCTCCAAAAAAAAAAAAAAAAAAAAAAAAAACCAACAGCAAAAAAAAACTAGCCATTTTGGTTATATCTGAAGCTCTTTGTCCCATAACCATAAAATGATCTTTCTCTTCTAATGAACATCAAATGCCTTTTAAAAAAATGACTCAGTAATAGGCCAAAAAATGTAAAATTTTTAAAGAAGATATAATACAAAATATATTTTCAGTACAATAAAACTGGATATTAATATAAAAATATGTAAATGGAACAGCAAGAACAAGCACTTGAATGTTTATAAATACTAACTTAAAATCAACCCTTTTACAACCAGCTTTTTGGTCAAAGAGAGAATTCAACCCATGAATCCAGTATATGTGAAATACTATGGTAATCAATTACTATACATCAATTCTGAATCTAAGGGATACTGCCAAGTAGCATTTAGAGAAAAGATAATTGAACTTGTGTGTGTGTGTATGTGTGTGTGTGTAATCATTAAATAAATAATACAGAAAATAAACATATAAAAGGATGATACTAACAGATAGTCTTTTACATAATTATTCTTTCTGTATTTCCCCTTTACCTGACCCCCATTTGAATAGGTAGTAAACCTTTTGTTCAGCTCCTCAGGGATAGGTGGAAACCAACGTAACCCAACATTTTGTGTCTGCTCAAAGAGAAACTTAGATGAATTGAAACCTAAGTAAAAAGAGAATCTGGGGAATTGTAAGAGAAAAAATAATGGGCCGGGCGCGGTGGCTCACGCTTGTAATCCCAGCACTTTGGGAGGCCGAGGCGGGCGGATCACGAGGTCAGGAGATCGAGACCACGGTGAAACCCCGTCTCTACTAAAAAATACAAAAAATTAGCCGGGCGCGGTGGCGGGCGCCTGTAGTCCCAGCTACTCGGAGGCTGAGGCAGGAGAATGGCGTGAACCCGGGAGGCGGAGCTTGCAGTGAGCCGAGATTGCGCCACTGCACTCCAGCCTGGGTGACAGAGCGAGACTCCGTTTCAAAAAAAAAAAAAAAAAAAAAAAAAAAAAAAAAAAAATAATGGTGCAAACATAAGGAAGTAGATTTAATGTAAAAGTTCATTTACTCATTGAAAAAAAAGCGGGGGGAAGCATTAGCAAATAGGAGAGCAAATAGGGAGCATGAAATAAGAGTGCAGAAGATAAAAATACGGTCTTCAGGCTTCCTCAGAAACCTGAAGAAAGCCTAAAAAAAGAATGTTGCATTCTACCCAAATGATAGCCTTGGAAATAGATTGTCTATTTCCAAGCATGTCAAAGTAACATCAAGGAGGGAGTCACCAGACGTGAAAGCCTGAGTTGATCTGGGAAATGGGCACTTCAGAAATCTATGCAATATATGGACAGATGACTGGGAGCCATTCCAACACTTGAGTACTGCATAACACTTTGGAACTTTGGGAAATATTAAGTGCATGGGAAGGAGAGAATCTCGAAGAATGTCTGAACTTAAAATATTCCATCAAATTGGTGGAGGAGGCATAAAAGCAAAATTAGCTTGAGTCATGTAAAATAGAATAATTTTTTTCCTTCCAGACAATTTCTGGGCTTAGATTTTTATTTATTAGATGTTACTAATGACTTTTATGTGGTACATGAACTATGCTATGACTTGATTACAAACTAACAACTTAGCAATAATATTGATACAAATATGTTGACTTTATGGAATATCTAATGTTCAAGGGGTAGATGTCTTGTCAAGCTTGACTGCTGATTTCAGCAGTATCACTGAAACCTATGAGACTAAATTTTAAAAGTACTATGGAATATTTATAACCTTTACCAAATGTAGCAGCCTGAAGAAGGAAAAAATAGTGGGTTAGTGAAAGCTTTTAAACAATTTTTGAGCACTTCAAATTCTCTTGGTTTTCTGGAGGATACCTAGAAAGAGAAACAGGAGCAAGCAGTTTTTAAAAATGCTTTCTTTGGATCTCCTTCTTCTAGTAGCAAAAATTAAGCACTTTTAGCTAGGAAACATGAGGACTTATCACACAACTTAAAACTTTGGCTGTAAATTCAAAAGTTGCCAGTGTTTAAGCCAAGTTCAGCCTAATTATGTAGTTTCTTTGACCAGAAGAATGTTAAATAAATGAGAAAATAAATAGAAGTAGATTATTAAGAAGTAAATACTTTATGCAGGCAGACATCTCATATTTGCCTATTTTCTCTATTATTTTTTAAATCTTATGTAACCTAGTTTACTTGTTTTTTTAAATGTACCTGGCTCCTCCAAAGTATTTTTGCCCACTCTACTTTGCATGCTAATTGGGGGTTTATTTCCAAAGATTATGTACAAATTATTTGTCTTTCGATTGAGACCTTTCCAATAATATGAATCAGTTAATTATTTGAATGGTCTCAGATTCTACCATTCGACTCTACAATAGCAAGTAGTAGCACAGTTTCACACATGTTGGGGAAAGACATAAGACTCCTGTGTCAGAAACAAAGGATTTCATTTCTCTCAGCAGAACAGAAGCCATGACATTTGTGTTTGCAACAATTTCCCTTGCTTCTCATGGTAGATGCTGCATACACAGTAGGTTTATGTCACAGTTGAGCAAACCTGAAATTTAGGAAACCTCAATTTTGTGAAGGTAATGCTAGCAAGCCTACTCAATATTTTCCCTGGAGAAAGATTTATGTTTATTTTCTTCATCAAGAAAACAAAACTATGTCCCCAGCCCTAGAGAAAGACATTATCTCTACCTTTCAAAGGTGTTTGCTATACAAGCATTCTTGAACAAAATTTGTCAAGTGCGTGAGACACTGTGTTGTTTTTCTTTTTTTTTTTTTTTTTTTTTTGAGACGGAGTCTCGCTCTGTCACCCAGGCTGGAGTGCAGTGGCGCGATCTCGGCTCACTGCAAGCTCCGCCTCCTGGGTTCACGCCATTCTCCTGCCTCAGCCTCTCCAAGTAGCTGGGACTACAGGCGCCCGCCACCACGCCCGGCTAATTTTTTTTTTTTTTTGTATTTTTTTAGTAGAGACGGGGTTTCACCGTGGTCTCGATCTCCTGACCTCATGATCCGCCCGCCTCGGCCTCCCAAAGTGCTGGGATTACAAGCGTGAGCCACCGCGCCCGGCCAACACTGTGTTGTTTTTCAACAGCAAAAATCTACCATGCTTATGAGGGTGCCCAGCTACACTTCCAGAAATACTGGACTTCATAAGAATTCTAGAGATTGGACTCCCTTGATTTGGCAGATACTATTTCTAAGAAGCCCTCTAAAAGTTTAGGAAAGTGCAAGCACTCTTGTTTATCATTCACTTACACAAAACACAGGCATTTAATCCTACATTGATCCATTAAGAAAAACAGTATTTTTATTTTAGAATTTCAGATGCTTGGAGTAATCTCATGTAACCTTCTTTTGTGGGAAATAATAGAGGTCCCCACGCTGGAAAAAAAAAAAAAAAGTGTATCTGAAGGACAAGGTGGGTCATAATTCAGATCCCAGTTGAGACCCAGCACACATGCATATTACCTCCATCTATTAAGCAAAAAATTATCTGATTGTGTAAGAATGGCAAGTGGCAGGGAGAGCTGCTACATACCCTGTGGCTGAGCTGAGTGGGGTGCCTCTTATGGGCAGACATTGGGCTCTGTGGGAATGAGTAGATGTTATGTGAGGCAGATGATGAATTTATCTGTGATTAGGATTACCTGGTTGACAATTATGGAGTAATTACTCCATAGCACCTAAAAGATATGGATATGGAAATTACCATTCAAGAGAATCCAGTTTGAAACAGACTCAAGACCAAGAAATTTGAAAAGCAGAGAAGTTCAACTGGAAATAAAATACATTTGCAAGGACAATAAAGAGATACCATAGAGTCTTAAGTCAAGATATCCTACAGACACACTTAATTTTTAAAAATTCTGGTTGTCCCCTTTTCCTACATTGCTTTTAATAATTATTCAATTAATCACACTGGGAAAACTAGCCACAAAGAGCTTAATCTCTCTACAAATATTTATCTCTCTCTGTGTTCACTTACACACAAAAATACACATGCAAAAAACAAACAAAAAAAAACATGTGGAAAAGTCCTCCTATATAAGACATCAGAGCTAGGAATCACAAGATAAAAATAAAATGTAATAATTTTGCCAAAGTAGGAATTTTACAAAAAGCTTTATGAGTAAAAATAAAAATAGTAACCTAAGATTTAGAAATAAGATTTGCAATGCATTGGAAATACTAGTAAAGTGTTTATTATGGTTTGATATTCAGCAGGATAAATCATTACTGTGCATGGATCATTTACAAGTACAAAAGAGACTATCAACAATATAAAGAAAAAAGAATATAAAAGAATATCAGTAATTCAAAAATTAGAAATTTAAATGACTAAAAAGTATAAAATACATTCAATATCCTTATGCAAGAAATACAATTTAAAAATAATGTATCATATCTGAAAAAATGAAATGGTTTCATAAAGAACTTTTGATAGCAACTACATAGACTATCAAACAACCACTGGCTAGCATGCAATTTTTGCAATTATTCTGGAGGCCATATTAATAAAGCAGATCAATTTATCACAGGTTTTTCTTTCTTTTTTCCATTTCCTTTATTTTATTTTATTTGAAAGAGTGGGTGAATGGAATGGTTTTGGCTATAATAGTGCTGTAGGATTAAAACAGCACGTTCTTAGTATTAGCTGTTAGAAGCATTAGTTGTTTTATTATTTATCACATTTTAAATGTTCCTTTCATGTGATGTAAAATATTGAACAAATTCCCCAAGGATACATTCAGATAAAAATATCGTAAAATAATGCCTATATTTTTATAATTTGCATAAAACGCAAGGATCTTTATAATTTTGAAACAATGTTCATCATTAAATTATTGGTTAGGTAAAATGAAGTACATTAATTTCATAGAATTTTATGACGTTAAACTTTGTGTATATATATTAGGCACATATGTACATATATGTTGGCGTCACAATATGTGATTGTTATTAAAGTTAAATATACACACATTAAAACTGTGTGTGTGTGTGTGTCAACACTATTTCTACAAATGTCTTGGAGGAGAGCTGGCTGTGCACTAGTTAACAGAAGGCAAGTATATTAAAAGACCAAGCCTTAAATCAGAGGAGTAACTTTAGAACTGTATGCAATTTCAGACAGAACTTGATCCCTTCCTCCATTTCCAAATGAGTGGCAACCGGGCAAGGTTGTTCAAAGCAGTGCCATCGAGGTGCATAGAAGCCATTAGTTTCATTTCCATCCACAGGCATTCATTCCAAATAGTCCCATGAAGGTGACTAGGCTGCTGTAGGGCCATAATTATAAATACAGGAAGATCAACAAGATCAATAGTACAGGATAATAGTGCCTCTGACGTTTTTAAAAATTTTAAGAATAAAAAACATACTCATTCCTTTTTAAATTCCTCATATTAATGTTTTAAATTGATATAAAACTAGTGGGTAGACAACGTGTAATTGTGAAGAGCATTCCTTCCTCCTACATTCCTCTAGGTATATCAGAATAACCAATGGACACCTGAGGGTGTCTGAAACAAAAATTATTCACATTCGAACAATTATCATCACTTAATAAAGGTATTTATTTTGATTTTTCACGTGTGTTATTTTTATAACTAACTATATGTAGTGTATGTGTACTTTGTAATAAAATAATAAATGGCCTAAATAATACCACATTTTAAAAAATAGAAAAAAATTCATGAGGAAATAAATTGGGGAAACTATTTGCAGCATATATAAAAAAGTGATATTTTTATGATGATATAAATAATAACTATGTATACAAGCTAGACAGTTCACATATAAACACTAAATTCTCCATGGAAAGTAATTACATAAAAGCTTATTCATTCAAAATAAAAGAAATTCACGTTTAAATAAGGAGATACTATATTGCTCAAATTTCCAATGGTATTGTTCAAAATGTCAAAACTCTTTATTATATCAGACGGAGGAAGCTCCCTGTAGTAGTCCCTTCTCACACTGCTGTAAAGAACTACCTGAGGCTGGGTAATTTATGAAGAAAAGAGGTTTGATTGACTCACAGGCTGTAAAGGAAGAATGTCTGTGGAAGCATCAGGAAACTTACAATCACAGTGGAAGGGGAAAGGGGAAGCAAGCACATTCTCCACATGGCAGTAGGAAAGAGAGAGAGAGCACGAAAGGGGTATTGCTACACAGTGTCGAACAATGAGATCTCATGATAGCTCACTATCATGAGAACAACAAGGGGGAAATCCACCCCCATGATTTAATCAACTCCCACTAGGCCCCACTCTCAACAATGCAGAGGACAATTCAACATGAGATTTGGGTGGGAACACAGAGCCAAACCATATCAGTCCCATACAGTCAGAGACAACTCTAAATCATTGCAGCATGTATCAAAGGTAACCTTCCATAATTAATTAAGACTCTTTAGTAGTATGCTCTAAACCATGATTTTTATTTCTATAGTTTCATGTTCAACATTTTATGACAAAAGATTACCTAAAATTGTAAGAAATTTTAAACAGTGCCATGTACAATAGTAGGAATTGATTAAAATAACAGCTACTATTATGAGAAGAGCTAGTATGTATTGAGTACTTTGTATTTTATAGAATTGCCATATGTACTTTATAAGTTTGTTTCATTAGTCAACACAACAATGTACATAGGTAGTTATAACTATTTTTATTTTACAGAAAAGAAAACAGGTGTAAGGAAGTAAATTACATGTCTAAAATGTAGGTGCTGGAGTCAAAAGGTTATTATAAGTTTGTAAGATCCCACAACTTATGCTTTTAACTTTACTATTATAGTTCAGTTCTCAAATAAGAATACAAAATTCAGTACAATCCTAACAATTATTTTATCAAAGTACTTAGAATAATGTGCAAAACATATCAAATAAAATTACACAATTTAAAATATGTGAGTATAATCTGATTTATGTGAGCGTATTCAGAAATATCTAAAAATATATTTTTATTCTGATGCATGCCCAGCATGTATTGCCTTAAATATTATCTTAAAATTCAGAAGAATAAATATTATTTAAATGTAAAAGTATTATTAAGCCTAAATAAAGCAATGTATACAATGAATAAAAGATCAAATGCCAATGAGTATCTGAATCAAGGGAAGGCAATTAGCAAATTATTTCAACAGTGAATATTTATTCCGCTAATAGGGTTAAACATTTGTTTAAAGATGATGACCTAGTTTCGTTAACATTATCACTGCATGTAAACAGTGTGATTATTTTCACAAATATTGCAGAATTACACACATTTTAAACTTCACAGCAGGACTCTGTAACCATGGCAGAAGGTCTTTCTAAAGCCAACAGTATTGCTATCCCAATAGAACCACAAACAGACAAATGAGTATATTATGAATAATCATAGCTTTCATAAAACAGCAGTAATGTTAATTTAGTATAGTTTAAGAATTATATCTCTGGAGGCAATTTCTGAGGGAAAAAAATAAACAAGCTTTGCCTGGAAGCCATTGCATAATACAAAAAGCTGAATTAAAATTTTAGTATCAGAATAAAAAATGTATTACCTGCCAATTTTTTAACCTAGGCATACATTTCTGAAAGTTTACCATGAAAGACTTATTAAAGTATAAACTACATATTCTTCCTGACTTTAGTAAAAATAGATTAGCACACAGATTTCCATAGAAACTTTACTTTGTGGAATATATATATGAGGTAAACAATAATTGCGGTGGTTAGAATTTTGAAAAATAAACAACAAAGTAATTTTGAGAACAAACTATTTTTTTCTATCTTGCATTTTTTTAAAATTCATGTGATGTTAAAGAAAGGTCACTTGGAGAAAACAGATATTTACTTAAAATGTATTTATATAAACATTGAAATTGTTGAAGCAAGGATTCTTAAAGCTAGAGTGAAAAACAACACTAAATTAGAAGATAAAATAACATTATAAATATGTGTGTGACTCTGTCCATATATATAAAGATATGTATATAAGATATATATAATATCTAATATATAATATTAGATATAATATTATATAATATATAATATATATTAGATATAATATTATATAATATATAATATATTATATTTTATATATGCATTTTATTTTATATACTATATATTATTTGTATAGTTTTATATATTATATATTATATAATATATATAATTATTATGATTATATATGTGTGTGTATATATATAGTGTATATATGTGTATATAAATATATATGTATTGGATGATGAAAGATAGTACCCCAAATGAGAAAATTAATATTTTTTCTTCACCACATAATTTTTTCCTTTACTCATTTTTATTATTTATTTGAATAAATAAGAAAATGTACTATGTAGAAAATACAGTATTTTACCATCAACAATTGTGAAGGAACTTTAACCATCTCTACTTGCAACCTAATAAATTAGCTTGCCACTATTTTATTGATAATTGCAGAAGATAGGAGAGTCCTGGCTCAGAAAACAAAAAGAACATTATTATTCACAAAAGAGCTATAACTAGAGTTTCCGAAGCCCACATGTTCATAAAGAGTCATGAAGATAAGGTGATACCTATACACTCAGTAGGTGGCATTACATGAGAGAAACCTGATTTTAGAAAACCCTTTTTTTTTTTTTGAGACAGTGTTTCCCACTGTCACCCAGGATAGAATGCAGTGGCATGGTCTTTGCTCACTGCAGCCTCTACCTCCCAGACTCAAGCAATCCTCTCACCTCAACCTCCCGAGTAGCTGGGACTACAGGCGCATGCCATCACCTGGCTAATTTTGTATTTTTCTTAGAGACAAGGTTTTGCCATGTTGCCCAACCTGGCCTTGAACTCCTTGACTCATGTTATTGGCCCACCTCTGACTCACAAGTGCTGGAATTACAGGTGGGCCACTCCACCCAGCCCAAAGAACCTATTCCTTTTTTAATTATTTATTTTCCTTCTGGAGGAAAACACTCTCTCTTTCTTCCAAGCTGTTTGCTATACAAATACACTCATAAAGATAGTCCATAGTAAAGGTAGTCAGTAGTTTTTATCACAGTAAGTGCTAAAACATGTGAACCCATGAACAATTGTCCCACACTTCCCATAGATTGAAAAAAAAAAGATTAACTATTAAGATTTTACATTAAACTGTGAAATATATTAATATTTTTGAAGTCAATACAATCTCATCAAAATATATTTCTTCTGAGATCATGTTTTACAAAAACTAAATATTACATTTATAGCTTTTTCAAATACATTTTGTATTTTACATTGACTTTCATCAATAGAATATAATAATTTAATAATACATATGATGGAAAATTGGAAGAATAATATACTAGGCAGAGCAGAAGACTAGGTACATATGCCCAGCAGAAGACTGGGCATAAAATATTGCCCAGCTGTAGCATTAACTAAAAATGTGTCCTTTGACAAGTCACAGAATAAACCTGTGTTTTATTTCATTTATCTATAAAATATGAAAAATGGACTAGATGATCTCCAAGGATCTTTTAACATAAAAGAGTTAATAAAAAATATAAAGTGTGCTGGACATTTACAAAGGGTTGTCCGTTTTCTTTTTTTCCCCAGTGTAATTTGTTTCATTTCAACTCAGTAAAAATTTATAGCATATAAGAAGGCTTGTATGGACACACACAGAGGAGCAAGATTTGAAAACTACCTCTCAGTAAATTTAATGTATGAAGAAACAACTGTCATATCATTGTGCAGGTGGTGCATGACATAAAGCTAGAGCGTGTGAATGGGATTCCCTAGACTTGTGTGTTACACAACCTGAAAAAATATATAAACAAATCGATGTCAGTTTTCTTTGATGTATAATAAATTTCCATAAACTTTTCAGCTGAAAGGAACACATATTTATTGTCTCAATGTATCCTTGGTCTAGGAGCCAAAGATTCACCTAGCTGGGTCCTCTGTTTCAGGGTCCAATTAGGAGGCTGAAATCAAGGTAGAACTTGGACCATGGTTTCATCAGAAGCTCAAATAGGGAAAGATCTGCTTCCAACCTCCGTGAGCTTGTTGGTAGAATTTACCTCCTTGGGGTTGTAGAACTGAGGTCCCATTTTCTTACTGGCTGTTGATTGGATTCACTCCCAGTGACCAGGAGTTGCCCACAATTTCTTGTCATTTGAGCTTTTCTTAATAAGCTCTTTTACAACAGGCAGCTTACTTCAAGTCAGCAAAGGTGAAGTCTTCTACCTTCAATTGGTTAAGACACAGTCTTGCAAAACATAACTTAATCTCAGGAGGAAGTGATATTCCTTCACTTTAGACAAATTGTGTAACCTAATCACTTTTACTTCTACCATATTCAGTTGGTTAGAAAGAAGTCACAGGTCCCATCCACAATTAAAGGGAGCAACATAATTTCATGAAAACCACTAAGCACAATTGTTGATAATAGTTGAAGTTTTCACACATATACACACACATAAATGTATATATTTACAAAATACAAGGAGATATGATATAAAAACTGCTCTAAAAGGAGCATATACAAGGTGAGGTTCGTAATATATTATTTGAGGCTATGAAAATAAAACGAGATAGCACATGAAACTAGGTTTTTAAATTGACTTGATAATTAAATGTATAGGCAGAAGGTCACTAGATATTACAAGCATAATTTTGCTTTCTTTGACAGCACCACATTCCAAGTTTAAGATAATAGCTCATGCAGCAACTGTGGCATTTTCTATCAATTTTTGTTATTAAAAAGGTTGATGTTCACAGAAATTTCTGTACATGAATGTATACAGCAGTTTTACTCATAATCATCACAAACTGGAAGCAAACAAGACGCCCTTCAACCAGTAAATGGATAAGCAGTACGTCTATACAATGAAATATTATTCAGAGGTATGAAAGGACTGAGTTATTGACTCACAGAACCATATGGATGAATTTAAACACAATTTGCTATGGGAAAGAAGCTAGACACAAACAGCTACATATTGTATATTTGATTCACATAATATTCAACATAAGGCAAAATTATAAGGATAAAAAGAATCCATTCATCCCAAGTCTTATCTCCTTCTTATCAGAATCAGGAAAACATACTTTCAAGGTCTCCTATGAGAAGAATGGCTCCACAGAGATAATCTAGGTTAATTGTTTCATCTTAAGGTCCTTAACTGTAATCTCATCTGCAAAATCCATTTTGCTGTGTAAAATAACATTCACAGGTTCTGGGAATTAAGTCGTGGGCGTATTTAGCAAGCCATTATCCTGCCCACCATAAACATAAAATATAAAATAAATAGAATCCATACTGATATGTGATTCCATATTGATACAAATAAATGAACATTTATAAATAACTAGGAAAAAAGAAAAAATGTTTTTCTTATAGATTAGTTTCAAATATATGTAGATTCCCTTTCCTCTAGAAGGTGGAGGCTTTCAATGGGTTGGACTTAGTGCCTCGTTTCTGGAGAATAAAGGATACATAGGGAAATAGTAATTTTCTATAGAAGCCTTTCAGATATTATTTTAACCAAATGATCAAAGTTAAAGTCATCAGTAATGTCATATTTATATAATGCACCCCTTGATATCATATGTTATGAGGGCTTCTCACTTCTGTGGTAATCTCTGATATGGGTAACTCTAGTCTAATCAGGAGAAAAGCATCAGAAAAATCCAAATAAGAGCATTTTACAGAATATCTGACCAGTACTTGTCAAAACATAAGTTCATGAAAAATAAAAGACTGAGAAGCTGTCACAGAACAATGAAGACTAACAGACATCATAACTGAATGCAAGGTGGTGTCCCGAATTGGAGGGTGATTTCTATTGATTCACATCCTGTCTGCTAAAATAATAATAATAGCTAACATTAATCATGTGCCATCCGTGCTTAAATACTTTACATATTCTAGTTCATTTAATATTCACAACAATCCAATGCATCCCATTTACAAATGAGGAAACTAGGCAAAATTTATGATACTAATAAACTGCAAATTTGGAGTTTTTACTAGTGCTATTTGATGGGAGAGTAGTGCTCTTTATCATGCATCTTTACCGCCTCACTCAGAAACGAAGGACCTTTGTCCAGATGCTGCGGGAGTGTGGCTCACTCCCAATACAGCCATGTTTCCTCTGTCTTCTGCTAAAGACACTTCCAGCTACAATTTTTTTACCTGTAATTATTTTTCTTATAACTTTATTGATAACTCACATACCATGACAGTCTCCATTTTTTAAAGTTTATGATTATGTAGTTTTTAGCATATTAACAGAGTGGTGCAAATGTCACCACTACCTAATTTTAAAATGTTTTAATTGCTCTTAGGAAAGACCTCACTGCATTCATAATCTTTCTGTATTCCTCTGAGCCCTTGGTACCCACTAACATACTTTTTCTCTATGGATTCTCCTATACTGGACATTTCATGTAAATAGAATCAAAATATATGGTTCTTTTGTGACTGGCCTTTTCAGTTAGTACAAGATTGTCAAGCTCTTTTTATGTAGGATTAGTATTTCTTCTTTTTAATGTTTTATTTTATTCTTTTTTAACACTTAAAAATTATACCTATTTATTGACTACAAGATGATTTTTAATACATGACCACATCAGAATAATAAGCAAATCCATCACCTCAAACATTCATCACTATTTGCGGCAGGAACATTTAAAATCTTCTCTTCTAGACATCTGAATGTATATACAATTCAATATTGTTCATTCATTTATCAGTTGATAGACATTTGAATTGTTTGTACTTTTTGGCTTTCATGAATAAGGCTGCTATGTGCATTCATGACAAGTTTTACATGAAAATATGTTTTCATTTGTCTTGATATATAATTAGAAATTAAGTCATTGAATCATATGGAGCATTCTCTATTTTCAACAATTTCATGAACTGACATTGCTTTTCCAAAGTGGCTAAACAATTTTATAATTTTATCATCAGTATATGAGGGTTTTAATTTATCCAGATTATTTATTTAGAAGTGTGTGTGCTGTTTGATTTTCCATTTCTATGTATCTGTATACTTCTTAAGCACCTTTCTGTTATTAACGTCTAACTTCATATCATTTTGATCAGAATACACTTCATATGATTTCAATACTTTTATATTTATTGCAGCTTCTATGTGGTTTAACCAGTGTCTTATGTCAACCTTTCTGAATTGTACCTGTGAGCAACACCTTAATTGAATGTATGTGTACTAGATCACTTAATATTCCGGTCCCATACAAAGAAGACAGAAAATGCCACAGTACTTCAATCTCTGTCCTTCAGCATCCTCTGCTTCTGTCTCTTATGGGCAAAAGACAGTTGATTAACAATTACTGATAGCAATATTTTACAAGTACATATTTTTCATGCTTTGAATGTGATAGTAATGTTTCCTTTTGTTACTAACTTTTGAATTAATACTATATTTATATAGTATAGTATATATTTATATTAATACTATAAAATTTGAAATCCCATGATATATTCATGTTACTGTCGCCATCAAATTTTTCAAAAGCTTTTAGCTCTTTTCATTCCCTTTTAGAGTAGATTGTATATTAAATTCTTTAAAAACTTTGGAAAATAATGTAACATAATAACAATAAAGCTTTGGAGGTACTCCTACAACTACTAAAAAGATAGAAGAGAAATATTGTGAGAAAGAGCAAAAGGAAGAAAACAAACTGAGAGAAGAGAGTCAGAAACTACTTTGTCATATACTTTGAAACTTAAGAAGGTTCATTTTGCCCATAAAATACAGAGAAGTTAAGGAAATAGAGAACCAATAGTAAGTTATTATGTGAAAGCATCTGACAAACCATGGACTTGGAAATGTATTTTGTCAAAATTATATTTAATATTTTAAAATTTGTTCAACTTTAATATGAGAGAGAGCTAGCTCATGAGAAAATGAGAGAGCTAGTTAAGAAAAAGTACTTTTGACCTAAGGAAGTTTCATATATAAATATAGAAATAAAACATTTTTAACAATTCAACATTGGTTTATGAGTGTCCAGCATTTACTATCATTGATCTTGAGAATAAAAAAATTGACAACATGCACCTTGCCCTAGAATGACTTACAGTATCTATTGATACACTAATAATTATTTTTTAAAGTATGGTGTGTGCTACTATAGATATTTTTGAAAGATTTTTGTGTGTTCAGTGAAGATATAATTTATCAGCCACACCCAGATACAACAACGATTATAAACTAAGAAAGGCCAAGTAAATCTGGGAATATTAAGTGACCTAGTTTTGCAGATTGCCAAAATAATAATAATCATGGAATTAGACAAAGTTAAGACAAACATATTAAGAAATACAAGTGTATAAATGACCACACTACCACTGTTCAGAAGAAATATGTTGATTACAACAGGGATAATGGCGCATTATCTGCTTATACTACAGAATATTTTGCAGAATATTTTTTATTTCTAAAAAAAGTACTTAAAACATATCTAGTGAGATTTTTCATTTGTTTCCCATGAAACTTTTAAAATTACTATTTAAGTTGGTGAATTAGGGATATCAGACAGCCCACATTTCTTTGGGTCATATTGCTTTAAAACATACATCAAAAGAATATACTACAGGCCTCTTTACCACTTATAATTATGCAGAATTTATGCAGATTGACTGAGGTACATCCCACAGAATTTAAACAATATTGTAAAAATAACATTTATTAAAACTAGATTGTAAAAATAAAATAAATTAAAATTAAGTATTTATTAAATCTAGATTGTAAAAATAAAATAGTTGGGTGTTACTAATGATATTTATCTTGGTAGGAATTTGAAGAAATATTAACAAAGTCAATTTTTTTAATATGGTCAAAAACAAATGGATCTCTGGCAGGTTGTTACAATGTAATGATAAAATACAATTATTTATTATTTATTATTTTCTAATTTTAACTACAATATTTATTATCATGTTTATTACATAAAATATAGGCATTATGGATAATAATATATAATGTGCCTATGAAAACAGATCTCTCGTGTTTCTCATGAGAAACCAGTGAAAGCCAGTGGGAAGGCATTTAGAAGCTCTTGGGAAGGCCCCTTAACTTTGAGCTCCCAGTGGTTTAATACTCTTACACTAACTCACATATGGCCTTTAACATTTATCTAGTTTTAGCAAACTTATTCTTACACACTTGTATGGCAGTCTCTCCTTTCTCTTGCACTCTGCCACAGTTGAAATAGTTTACATACTCCACATCTCAAAAAAGATATTTCACTTCCCTGTTCCCAGAATTTAGGCCACTTGGTTGCCTTAAAACTTCATCTTACTGACGAGTTCCAGGAAAACTATGATTTTGTACTTTCTTTTTTTAAAGAAAAATGACTCTGAATGAATTTTTTTTATTATCCTTTAAGTTCTGGGATACATGTACAGAACATGCAGGTTTGTTACATGGGTGTACGTGTGCCATGGTGGCTTGCTGCACCCATCAACTTGTCATGTACATTAGGTATTTCTCCTAAAGCTATCGCTCCCCTAGCCCCCCACCCCCCAACATGCCCCAGTGTGTGATGTTCCCCCACCCTGCATCCATGTGTTCTTATTGTTCAACTCCCACCTATGAGTGAGAACTTGCAGTGTTTGTTTTTCTCTTCCTGTGTTAGTTTGCTGAGAATGATGGTTTCCAGCTTCTTCCATGTCCTGCAAAGGACATGAACTTATCCTTTTTTATGGCTGCATAGTATTCCATGGTGTGTGTGTGCCACATTTTCTTTATCCAGTCTATCATTGATGGGCATTTGGGTTAGTTCCAAGTCTTTGCTATTGTGAATAGTGCTGCAGTAAACATACGTGTGCATGTGTCTTTATAGTACAATGATTTATAATCCTTTGGGTATATACCCACTAATGGGATTGCTGGGTCAAATGGTATTTCTGATTCTAGATCCTTGAGGAATTGCCACACTGTCTTCCACAATGGTTGAACTAATTTACACTCCCACAAACAGTGTAAAAGCCTTCCCATTTCTCCACATCCTCTCCAGCATCTGTTTCTTGACTTTTTAATGATCGCCATTCTAACTGGCACGAGATAGTATCTCATTGTGGCTTTGATTTGCATTTCTCTAATGACCAGTGGTAATGAACTTTTTTTCATATGTTTTTTGGCTGCATAAATGTCTTCTGTTGAGAACTGTCTGTTCATATACTTTGCCCAGTTTTTGATGGGGTTGTTTGATTTCTTCTTGTCAATTTATGTTCTTTGTAGATTCTGGATATTGGCCCTTTGTCAGATGCATACTTTTCTCCCATTCTGTAGGCTGCTTGTTCACTCTGATGATAGTTTCTTTTGCTGTGCAGAAGCTCTTTAGTTTAATTAGATCTCATTTTTCAATTTTGGCTTTTGTTACCATTGCTTTTGGTGTTTTAGTCATGAAGTCTTTGCCCATGCCAATGTCCTGAATGGCATTGCCTAGGTTTTCTTCTAGGGTTTTTATGGTTTTAGGTCTTATCTTTAAGTCTTTAATCTATCTTGAGTTAATTTTTGTATAAGGTGTAAGGAAGGGGTCCAGTTTCAGTTTTCTGCATATGGCTAGCCAGTTTTCCCAACACCATTTATTAAGTAGGGAATCTTTCCCCATTGCTTGTTGTTATCTGGTTTGTCAAAGATCAGATGGTTGTAGATGTGTGGCATTATTTCTGAGGTCTCTGTCCTGTTCCATTGGTCTATATATCTATTTTAGTACTGGTACCGTGCTGTTTTGGTTACTGTAGCCTTGTAGTATAGTTTGAAGTCAGGTAGCGTGATGCCTCCAGCTTTGTTCTTTTTGCTTACAATTGTCTTGGCTATGCAGGCTTTTTTTTGGTCCCATATGAAATTTTAAAGTAGTTTATTCTAATTCTGTGAAGACAGTCAATGGTAGTTTGATGGGATAGCATTGAATCTACAAATTACTTTGGGCAGTATGACCATTTTCACAATACTGATTGCTCCTATCCATGAGCATGTAATGTTTTTCCATTTATTTGTGTCCTCTCTTATTTCCTTGAGCAGTGGTTTGTAGTTCTTCTTGAAGACGTCCATCACATCCCTTGTAAGTTGTGTTCCTAGGTATTTTATTCTCTTTGTAGCATTTTTGAATGGCAGTTCACTCATGATTTGGCTGTTTGTCTATTATTGGTGTATAGGAATGCTTGTGATTTTTGCACATTGATTTTGTATCCTGAGACTTTGCTGAAGATGCTTATCAGCTTAAGGGGATTTTGGGCTGAGATGATGGGGTTTTCTAAATATACAATCATGTCATCTGCAAACAGGGACAATTTGACTTCCTCTCTTCCTTTTGAATACCCTTTATTTCTTTCTCCTGCCTGATTGCCCTGGCCAGAACTTCCAACACTATGCTGAATAGGAGTGGTGAGAGAGGGCATCCCTGTCTTGTGCCAGTTTTCAGAGGGAATGCTTCCAGTTTTTGCTCATTCAGTATGTTATTGGCTGTGGGTTTGTCATAAATAGCTCTTATTATTTTGAGATACATTCCATCAATATCTAGCTTATTGAGAGTTTTTAGCATGAAGGGGTGTTGAATTTTATTGAAGGCCTTTTCTTCATCTATTGAGATAATCATGTGGTTTTTGTCTTTGGTTCTGCTTATGTGATGGATTACGTTCATTGATTTGCATATGTTGAACCAGCCTTGCATCCCAGGGATGAAGCCGACTTGATAATGGTGGGTAATCTTTTTGATGTGCTGCTGGATTCGGTTTGCCAGTATTTTATTGAGGATTTTTGCATTGATGTTCATCAGGGATATTGGCCTAACATTTTCTTTTTTTTGTTGTGTCTCTGCCAGATTTTGGTATCAGGATGATGCTGGCCTCATAAAATGAGTTATGGAGGAATCCCTCTTTTTCTATTGTTTGGAATAATTTTAATAGGAATGGTATGAGCTCCTCTTTGTACCTCTTGTAAAATTCGACTGTGAATCCATCTGGTCCTGGACTTTTTTTTGTTGGTAGGCTGTTAATTAATGCCTCAATTTCAGAACTTGTTATTGGTCTATTCAGGGGTTTGACTTCTTCCTGGTTTAGTCTTGGGAGAGTGTATGTGTCCAGGAATTTATCCATTTCTTCTAGATTTTCTAGTTTATTTGCATAGAGGTATTTATAGTATTCTCTGATGGTAGTTTGTATTTCTGTGGAATCGGTGGTGATATTCCATTTATCATTTTTATTGTGCTATTTGATTCCTCTCTCTTTTATTAGTCTGGCTAGCAGTCTATTTTTTTAAACTTTTCAAAAAAACAGCTCCTGGATTCATTGATTTTTTTGAAATGTTTTTCATGTCTCTAACCCCTTCAGTTCTGCTATGATCTTAGTTATTTCTTGTCTTCTGCTAGCTTTTGAATTTGTTTGCTCTTGCTTCTCTGATTCTTTTAATTGTGATATTAGGGTGTCGATTTTAGATCTTTCCTGTTTTCTCCTGTGGGCATTTAGTGCTATATATTTCCCTCTAAACGCTGCTCTAGCTGTGTTTCAGAGATTCTGGTACATTGTGTCTTTGTTCCCATCGGTTTCAAATAACTTATTTATTTCTGCCTTAATTTCATTATTTACCCAGTAGTCATTCAGGAGCAGGTTGTTCAGTTTCCATGCAGTTGTGCGGTTTTGAGTGAGTTCTTAATCCTGTGTTCTAGTTTGATTGTACTGTGGTCTCTGAGAGAATGTTTTTTATGATTTTCATTCTTTTGCATTTGCTGACTTTTTTTTTCTTGTTAGATGGGACAGGTACTCTTTCCAATTGTCTACATCCTAGGCGGAAGTGAAACATTGTGATCCTTCAGAATATTACAGTTGAGGACCTCTGCTGTAAACAACTAGAAAGAAAGCTTTGGAATTTGTAGAAGTTTAAAATGTACTTTAAGTATTATAGCAGAGCCTTCACTCATGAGGCATACCTATGAGCTATGTACTTCTGAAAAATGTTGGAGATTGTCAAAATAATCACAGACTTTCTATAAAATAACCTATTTACCTGACGCACATCCCTGCTCAAAACCCCCTGCAGAATATACTCTTAAACTAAGGATAATCTGCAAACTACACATAACATTGTCTATGAAGCCCTCAGTGTCTCACCCTTTGTTCTTTCTTAACTCATCTATCACTTTTCTTTTCTGACTGAGACATACTTTTCTACTTGTTCTTTAATCACAACTCAAGGAAATTGTATTATTAGTTTCCTGAATCTCTCACTGTCCATGCTCCCATATTTCAGAGATAAATATACCATACATAAGTTAAATTAACAAAAATGAAACCAAAAAAAGCACCAAATTTTCATTCTCTATATGATTATATTCATACACTGCTTTCATTTTTATTCATAGTTCCTGTATCGAAAATATTATTTGTTTATTTTCATGGGTTATGTAAAATTTATTTTATTTTTTGTTGATATATAATAGGTTTACGTATTTTGGGAGTACATGTGATAATTTAATACATTTATATAGTTTGTAAAGATCAAATTAATGTAATTGGTATCCATTATCTTAAATATTTGTTTTTTCTTTATGAGAAACTTTCAAATTATTCTCTTCCAGCTATTTTGAAATATGTGAGAGACTGTTGTAAATTACAGTACCAGCATAGAAAGGGCATCGTCAGTCACATAGTAGTCACTTAATATATTCATTGAATGTATAAATATGAATACATAAATGAAAAATAAATGAAGGATCAGTGGTACTACTACAAGTTCAACAATAAACTGAAATTTTCTATTCTTGCTCTAGATTATGTGATACATCAGTAGATATTCTGGTGAAACCTTTGGAAAATTCTCTAAATGGTACAGGATATCTCTCTGATATTGTATTACTCAGGGTTCTCCAGAGGGACAGAAGTAATGGATATATCTATACATTGAAAGAATTTTGCTAGGGAGAATTGGCTCACATGGTTACAAGGCAAAGTCTCACAATAGGCCATCTACAAGCTGAGGAAGACAGAAGCAGGTAGTGGCTCAGTCCTAGTCAGAAAGGTTCAAAACCAGGGAAGACTACAGTGCAGGTTTCAGTCTGTGGCCAAAGGCCCGAGAGCCCCACCTCTCCAGAGTACTCTAGTGGTGCAAGTCCCAGCGTACAAATGCTGAAGAACCCGGAGTCTGATGTCCAAGGGCAGGAGTAGTGGAAAAAAGCATCCAGCCCAGGAAAAAGAAGGAAAAAAAGAAGACTTGCCAAGCAAGGTTGTTCCATTTTCCTCGGCCTGCTTTGTTCTAGTCATGCTGGGAACAGATTGGATAGTGCTTACCCACATTGTGAGGAGATCTTCTTCTCCCAGTCCACTGACTCCAATGTCAGTCTCCTCTGGCAACACCCTCGCAAACATACCCAGAAACAATGCTTTACCAGCCATCTAGTCATCCTTCAATTCAATCAAGTTGATACTTGATGGATACTGATAATATTAGTAATCACAGATATTGTCAAGGGTTTTTTTTTTAATTTTACAGGTAATGAATGAAAGAAAACAGGATACTACTATAAAGACATATGCACACAAATGTTTATTGCAGCACTATTCACAAGAGCAAAGACTTGTAACCAACCCAAATGCCCATCAATGACAGACTGGATAAAAAAAAATGTGGCACATAAACACCATGGAATACTATGCATTCATAAAAAAGAATGAGTTCATGTCGTTTGCAGGGACATAAATGAAGCTGGAAACCATCATTCTCTGCAAACTAACACAAGAAGAGAAAACCAAACACTGCATGTTCTCACTCATTGGGGGCCAGAGGAGGGAGAGCATTAGGACAAATACCTAATGCATATGGGGCGTAAAACCTAAATGACAGGTTGATGGGTGCAGCAAACCGCCATGGCACATGTATACCTATGTAACAAACCTGCACATTCTGCACATATATCCAGAACTTAAAGTACAATGAAAAATAAAATTAAAAAAAAGAAAGAAAACGGGATATAAAAATGACCTCTCAGAGAAGTACATCAAGATTACATGTTTTTACTGACAGGTATTTGTAACAAATAAGAGTGAGGATAGTCTGTCTAAAGTTCTTCCTTACAAAGTTATGTTTGCTTGAGAATTGCACTAGATTATCTATTCGTCCACTCATCAACCTACTCATCCATCTATCCATTACTTATCTCTTCAACTTTCTGTTAACCAATACATCCTAAATGTTCCCCTCAGCTTTACTAAACTTAAGAAAGTTTTATTTGTTACTATAATCCTGACCTCTCTTTTCTTAGAGCATTTACTTTAAAAAGCTTATAAAAATTATCTATCTTCCCCTTTGAGATATAATCTTCTCCTAGCCTCTTGCTAGTATTGCAACTCAGAAATGACTTTCTCCAGGACCTGTGAGCCATTCTTTTGAGATGTAATCACCTTGAAAGTCAGGAGCCATATTGCCAGTCTCCGTGAGAGAGTAGGAACCTAACATAGATTAGTGCTAATTAGCAAATACAGATGGTCTAATCACATTGACTTACCTCTCCATAGCATTTTCCAGTACATTTCCAATACCTCACCCGGCACCTGCCTTTTGTTTCAGGGAAGTTGACTTCCATCTCTCTCCACTGTTATAACACTGTTAAAGTCTTCTTTATCTATCTAACTTGTCTGGTGTATTTTTTTCTTTGACGTTGTCCAATTGTCTCCCAACAAAGACTGCCTGGGGTTAAACCAGATGCTAAAATTTATGTGATATTATAAAATATTTTAATCTCTCTTTGCTAAATTCACTCACCTTTAAAAGGAAAGAAAAATAATTCATCTGCTTCAAAGATGTGTTAAAAGTTAATGTAATAATGTAATTGCACTTAAAGCAAAAATTAGAATGAGATAAATCTTCACTATTATTTCTGAAACTTTCCATCCAAGTCTCAATTAAGGAAAATAAAAAGTTTTATTCAGATGTTAGCAACAGCCTTCATTTTTCTCAGCTTAAATAATAAAAAAGTATAATGACTTCCTAACTGCATTATTAGCCTCAAACCCCCAAAGGTTAGTCATCTTGTCATACTTAAAGAGATTCAGACAATCCTAATTTACTCCCACCTTCTTTCCAAGTATTCTGAGTCCCAGACAATTGGATTTTAGATGTATTGGGACATAATTCTGTGCAGATTATATTTAGTATATCTAGTATATGGGAAATACAGAGAAAAATACAATTTTAACCATCTCTAGACTTCTTAGTTCCTTAGGGCTCTTTTTCTCTTTGTTTAAAATAGAAATTCTGGAGTTAGAGATTCTCTATCTTTTTCAGATCTGAAACCATGTCTTTCTCAAAATCTGGGAATGTAGACAAATCCTGAAAGGACACAATAAGAGATGAATAAGGGTAAGAAAATCCCTTTGTCTTCCTGGGAAATAGCAAATGCTTTGAGGTGATCACAGCACAAAGAGATCAAAATGGAGTCTGTTTCTGAAGCTAAGTTATTCTATAGTTATGAAATATACAGATACTAACAGCAATGTGTTTCTTCTGTTTATAATATATGTGGAATTATACTTCTATTATATTTTAGGATCATGGTATGGATATCAAGAGAGAAATAGCACTTTTTATAATGTTTTCCTCATAATTTCTTTCTTAGTAAAAGTAATGACGAAACTTACTAGTGAGTATACATTTATTTTTATATATTTATTTATTTTTGCTTAAATATGCAAATATTTAAATATTCAAATGCAAATATCTGCATATTTAAATAACACAACTAAATAATCATGGCATATATGATTACTTTATCCTGAAGCAGACCTGGTATCCATCCTCAATATTTCTCTGTTGAATTAAACTTTTGGTTTAAATTGTGCAGTTTCCAAATATTTTTTTTTCTGAAAATCCAACTTAATTTGAGAATTATTCTTGCTTGGTTAGACATTCACACAATAGATAGATTCGGGGGAAGAAAATAATAACTATATTAAAAGTTCCTTCTTTGAATTTACTATATATCCTATTAGAGAATTTCAGTCATTCATGAGCAAAACGATTTACATGTAACCATTTTCTCTCTAATAACCAGGTAACAAAATATATTTCTTCAACTTTTATGAGATATTTAACACAGAAGGTTTGACTCAGTCTATTTAATGGTGGGAATAGAAAAGTTTCCATTTCTATCATGGAAATTATAGAAAATGTTTTATTTCTTGCAATATAAAAACTACAAAGAGAGTCCTAGGTCAGTTGATCATATCTAAAGCTTTCCAACATTTGTAGAAGTTATTTTTAAAAGGTATGTCTGGAACCTGCAAGTGACGCTGACGTTTTCAGGTGTTTGTTTGTTTTCCCATTTGAATCCTCAAGGATATGGAGTAGCCTGCTGGGCAATTGGTTAGTCAAGTGTTATTGTTGGCTTCTGTTTCATTGTTTCATTGGGGGATTTTTGCTCTAATCAAAATAAATAGGCTGTTTCATACCAAAAGTGATCATATTGACAGATCCTAAAAATGTTAAATGAGCAACCTATCCCAGAAATGTTTTCTAATTTAAAATCATTACAATGCTGGAACCTTGACATGAAGTTATTTGTAATAATTTCTTAGTTAGTTAGTGTAAGCTAACCCAGGTATTCTTTGATTTTTGCTTTACTTAAAATTATTCACACAGTAGTTACATTTATGCTTACAACTTTGACAAAAACTGTAGCACAAATGAAAATTACTTTCTGTTTTATTATTTTATTTGACAATTGCTAAATTGTTACTTAGGTATTTTAGTCTTTAACAGTTAAGAGTTTTTAAATAATTCCTATAATTTATCACATTTATTATATGTTATTTTTCTAGGCATGTAAGTATTCTTAGTGCCTGGTTTCTTATATAATTCAAACTCAATCCCCACCCAAGTAAAACTAAGTAAAGGCCTTTACGCTTGAGCCCGAGAGGCAGAGGTTGCAGTGAACTGAGATCGTGCCACTACCCTCCAGCCTGGGTGACAGAGGCTGACCCTGTCTCAAAAAAAAAAAAAGAAAAAAAAAAAGATTTTTGTGTATTATTTTACATTTTGACTGTTTACAATTTTTCCGTAAGTATTCTTATTTTTATTTTTCTTATGGTATTTGGAGGGCAACTATAGGTGTAAGTATATATATTATCTAAAATATGAGCTATATTTTATTTTCTAGGAAACATGGATTTTTTCCTGTCATTGAAAAAATAGTCCAGTAAGAGACTAGGAGTGCTGAGTCCAGGAGGAAACCATCTGGGTTTGAACCACAGCATTATCCCTAACCGTGATTTTTAAGATGTTGTAAAACCTTTTGTGCTTCAGTTCCCTCATCTGCAAAGTGTGGACAATGATAAAATCTATTTCATGAGGTTGATGCAAGATAAGGATTTAATAAATAAAGGTAAGCATACTAAGAATAGTGCCTGGCTACATAAAAAACACTATAATATGCATCACTTTTTATTATCTTATATTGTTCAGTTGGACTTTTTCTTATAGAGTTAGCTTTCTTCCCCTTCAATTGAAAGAAAAGCGCCCACACACAAAATAAAAGACAGAAAGAGAAAAAAAAGAAAGAATTGTGAAGGAACTGGTTTAAAAGCATATAGACTTATAAAGCCACAACAAATAAATTATAATCAATTTAAAGTCATTTTCTTTGAATTGTTTTAGCAACTAAGATATAGACTGAAACTTCATATGAAAAATAAAGGTTCATATTATATTTTTCTTAATTAAGCAGGCTTAATTTTTAAAATCTAATTTTAAATGCCTTATAGATTAGTTTGTTTTACACTTGCCTCTTAGTAACTAAGAAAAAACTCCATTTTCCTATCAATGATGTGAATCTATATTGCTACATTCATGCCTGAAGCTGAAGCTAAAAACTCCTTTTCTGATTTATTCTTAGAGCTTCCATCTCTCTGCTGTACCCATTTATTCTTGTATGTTGTCTATTTTTTGCATTAAATCCCTTTGCATATTAATCATAGTTATTTCAAATTTCTGATACAATTCCCATAATATCTGCCATATCTCAATTTATTTCTGAGACTCAGTTTATCTCTTCAGACTGTTTGTTTTTTACCTTTTAACCCGATTTATTCATTTTATTGAAATCTGAACATGTTGTATTGGATAAAAAGAAAGAAGAATTAATGCAGATAGGATTTAGTGTGAGGTTTATATGTTTCTGGCCAGGAGTTAGGCTGTGTTTACTGTTTGCTGTAGTTGTAGTGTCAGAGACTGAAGTTTTTATAGTGTTCTTGTTTTTGTTACCCTCTTATTTGTGGATATTCCTAGAGAGTCTTTAAGTAGAGTCTGAGGCTCAGAGTTGTTTTAGCTGCAATATCAATATCTTGTAATTATACAGCAGCTCTACTGATGTGCAAAGTTTTGGGGTGAGAGAAAATGATCTATTGTCTTATGATTAGTTGTTTGTCATATAGTGAGCCTCAGTAACGTATATAATATATATTTTTTCCCTCATGACAAAGGATAGTAGCGGTTGGAGTTAGGTATTTCCTCCCATGTGGTTTATCCTTTGGTAAAACCTCAGTCAGTTAGGTTCTGGTAAAATACTTTTCCCTGAGGGCAGGCTTTTGCTAAGGAGAAGAGATCGCTCTGAGCATATTTAAAAATTGTTACTTTTCCCCTTCCCTGCCCAAAGCATGAAATGATTTTTTTTTTTTAATTTGTACAGTAAGAAACTGATATGGCTCCTGGAGGTAAACTCAAGAAAGTGTGAGGTGACCCCTAAAACTGGGTCCCTTCAGAGTTTTTAACACTCAAGCTTGTCTACATTGAGCCTCAAGCTATTCATCAATTGCAGTTTAAAATATTCTTATTGACACTAGCTTCAGCTGCAGGGATCTCTGTAGCCAGCTGTCTGTCTCTTCAGTTTGGGACAGCAGTTTTCCTTGTAACCTGAACTCTCTAATGGATCCAAAGAAGAGTTTGTGACTGTCAGTTTGCTTAGCTTTTTTCTTGCTTGCAAATGGGAGAGATGACTTCAAGTTTTTTCACATTGAATCATAGAATGGAAGCCTCCCCAATTATTAAATCTGAATAATGATATTTCCTGTATGACATAATATTTAATTATATCATGAAATAATATTTCCTATAAGATATGATAAATAGAATTATATTTGCTATCATTTTACTGATAAAATATTATCAATGATACAAATTAAAATTTCCGTAAGATATAATTTTATTTATGTAATAAGTTGTCAAACCTTATGAAAAATTTTGAGTTTCTCTAATCACATACTCATTTTATAGGTCAGAAAAGGCAAGTATAGCTCAATCACTACATTCCTGGTGAAACTAAAATTAAAACTTAGTTATCTTGCATCCTTACCCGGAATTCTTTTTTCCTAATACATAAATAAAATAAAAGGGATAGAGGTGAAAGCATAAGAAATGTCTGAAAACCTCATGTCTCTTCTTATAACTCTGCTGTCTGAACAAGACAGTATTAGAAGACACACAGAGTGACTCTGAATTCAGAGAAACTATCTAGGGAAAAGGTAAAATTAATTGGATGTGGTCAGTGAAATCAGAAAAATGATAGGAGTGCAGAGCTTTCAATGGGGTCAATTTATTCACTTTGTCTATATACAGGATGGGCAGAAAAAGGACACAGGTGAAAAATGTCAAGAACTTAGTATACCTATATGTCACTTAATGAACTGACTCATATTTGAGGACTCTGAAAAATTAAAGGGTAGGATAAACCTGATGAATAGGAAAGAAGTATTGCTTTGTGTAAAAGGTAACAATAGCTTATTAAAGTTAAGAAAAGATAGAAAAATGTGTGCTTTGAGTTTGAATAACCTGGTTCTGACATTCTTAAGAGGAAAGGTTGCTTCATGTGACTTTACATTTTTATTATGCACTTTATCTTAGGGAGTACAGCACATCTAATTAATGTACCATGATAAATGGAGTTTCTATATCATTAGAACCCACTTACAAAGAATGAAAGGGGACCTTCATGTGCAAACACAGAAAAGTTAATCCCTAGCTATCAAAGGTTCAACTCCTACAAAGTCATTTCACTTTGCTCATACATTTAATAGGAATCATTTATATAATATTCAGGCAATGGGAGAGAAACTGCAAAAAAAGTTTTAATTGAGTTATTCAACTACCAATTCTGGCTTGTCAGATTGTAAGAAGAGAAATTGAGATAGAAATCCTGAGAGAGGATTTCTTACTTAAAAAAAAGCCTGGAAAAACCCAAGTGAATCTTTCCACTGTTCTATGATGGAGAGGAAACTTGACAATTATAATTTTTAGAAGAAGGAAATATGCAATGGTGTTCTATTATGATTCTGAGAAACGGCTTCTTTAGCCACTAATCTATGGAAGATATTTAAAATGCTTACTTTAACAATGACCTTTTAAAAATATATTTGTTGACTAGGCATGGTGGCTTATGCCTGTAATCCCAGCACTTTGGGAGACCGAGGTGGGTGGATCACCTGAGGTCAAGAGCTCGAGACCAGCCTGGCCAACATAGCAAAACCCTAGCTCTACTAAAAATACAAAAATTAGCCAGGGGTGGTTGCAGGCACCTGTAATCCCAGCTACTCTGGAGCTGAGGCAGGAAGAATTGCTTGAACTGAGATCACACCACTGCACTCCAGCCTGGGCGGTAGAGTGAGACTCCATTTCAAAAAAAAAAAAAAAAAAAGACAAAAAGAATATATATATATATAAAATTACATAAAAAGCTACTATATATATAATACAGACATCTGTTATAAAGTAAAATAGAACAAAGGCAAACTGAGAGGCACATTTGTGAGTTCTACCTTATAAGTATTCTTTACTAGTCACTATATGATAAATATTTTCAAAAAATTGTGATAGAGAAACTTTAGGATGTTTTATTTTCATCAAGAGAAGTCAATTAAAATGGCTAATTGAATTCTCCATGGATAAGAGAAATAAAGTCTTCTGCTTCCATGCCTGTGCAAGTTTACAAGCTAGAACTTTATTACCTAAAAAGACGCTTCACATAAAACATGTCAGCCATATTAACTAATATTCTAGTCTGTATGCTGCACTGCTCATATCTTTCTCCATTAATTGCTTCTTATTCTGGGAAAATTTTCTTTTTATTTTTAACATTTTTACTGAATTTAAAGGCCAAAAACACAAAAGAATTTCCTATTGCATTTGCAGAAAAGATGACGAAATAGAGAATTCTCTATCATACAAACAGGAATAAAGAGTAAATGTGAAAAGTCACATGAGATTTTTATATATTTTGTAGAACCAATTTGTTAACAGATATTTACAAGCTAAATCCATAACATAGAAGAAAATGGTAAGTTATAAAACTATTATTTCAAGATAGAAAAAGTAACGTATTTTATCCCTGTATTTATAGATTTTTAGGGGTTTACATCTTATGTTAAAAGTAGGATATTACTGATGAAGATTGAGTAGATATTATTGCAGAGGATTTCCTGCTCTAAGTCATTACTTTAAGTCACCATTTCTCCTTGTAGTAGAAAATGCTAAAGAACAAAGGATAGTAATACTGGAAGTTAAGATATTTCTGTAACTTGGCTTCTAAAATAAAATTATATGACCCTATAGATTAAAAATGTGTGTTACTAAATGAAATTTCTGCTCCTGCTTCACCAATTTTTTTAAATAACATATACCTTGCAAACATACATACAAATTAAATGTTTTAATTTTTCTAATGTCTTCATATACCCTGTAAAAATCTGTGTGTGACTCATCACTAAAATCATATATATGTAAGTCATTATGCTTCTGATTCTGTCCTGGGCCGCATATTCCTTCCAAGGTGACCACAGAAGTCTGTTAATCTCATCTCAATCTTGTAGGTTCATGTGCTATCATTTATACTAAATAGTGCCCTGAAACAACTTCTTATTGCCCAATTTGCTAAAAAATTAGTAGTTCTTTAAATCATTCTTTAACTAATTAAGCATTAATTTGGGGTAATGACTTTGTGCCAGATACCATCTCAGACATCCAGGATATAAAAACAAACTCTATTTATTGGTAAATGTTGAACTGAAACCTCACTTTCCATCCTGGAATTACCCTGCTTTTTACTTTAAAGAGTAGAAGCTTTGAAATCTGAGGTCAAATCAGGAGAAAATAGTGACTTGAAAGACAACTGGTTCTGCATCTATTTATTTAATATTTTGGATTTGCCTTACTGCCCTGTAAGTTTCTTGAAAATAGGACCATGCTTTATTATTCTAGTGCCATGCATAGAACACCCTGCATATGATAAATGGTTGCTGAAAAAATGCATTAAAGAGAGAATGAATGGATGAAACTGTCATAGCATTCTCTTAAGCAAAACCTGGGAAGAAATTATTAAGAGGGAATCCTAAATAGGTAAAATAGAAATTTAGTTGCATTCGGCCGGGCGTGGTGGCTCACGCTTGTAATCCCAGCACTTTGGGAGGCCGAGGTGGGCGGATCACGAGGTCAGGAGATCGAGACCACGATGAAACCCCGTCTCTACTAAAAAATACAAAAAATTTAGCCGGGCGTGGCGGCGGGCGCCTGTAGTCCCAGCTACTCGGAGAGGCTGAGGCAGGAGAATGGCGTGAACCCGGGAGGCGGAGCTTGCAGTGAGCCGAGATGCGCCACTGCACTCCAGCCTGGGCGACAGAGCGAGACTCCGTCTCAAAAAAAAAAAAAAAAAGAAATTTAGTTGCATTCAAACTTGCAGTATTAAAGATAAACACCATAAAGGCCTATATCCACTGAAACTTGTATGCATTGTCTAATATATAAATTAAAATTTTGTATATCTCATTCTAATATCTAATAATTATATTAATTAAGATTAGATGTTAGATTATCAGGTAACTAATATCTGAGATATTAGATTTCAAGATATACAAAAGATATTCACTAAATGTAAGTTTCATAAACAGGATAAATTTCTCTATTGGCCCTTATTGTAACTTCTAGCTTTCAGAGATACCTGGAACAGGTGGAGCCTAATAAATATTTGTTGAGTGAATGGATAGATGAATGAGTAATATACTACAATAAGTATTCATTGTCTTTTTGACCTTAGGGGAATCAATAGCTCTCAATAAATGTATAAAATTCCTGTAGCTACTTACCCTGAAGATAATGTCTACGGACGCTTATATAAAAGTCAATACCTCTCATTCAGAGCATTTGTGATATTTAATTTTGGTTCATAGTTAATTCTGTTTATTATGTATTCATATGTCATAATTTATATGTCATGTATTTCTGAATTGGTAATTATACATCAGTTGTTGTATTTTAGTTACAGTTACACAAGTGGATAATTGTTAATTTAACTGAGAAGAATCTTAGAATTATTCTATAATGAATAGTTTATATTTTAAAAACTTAATCCTCTAATATAACTCTATAAGTGCTGAAAGTCATTGACACATTTTTAAATGTTGAGCAGACTGAATTTTATATTTATGTGTATAGATTAATTCATAATTAATAAATTTACTTTGAAATCATAAGTGAGGCATCACCACAGTTTCAAAAGTCAAATTGGAGTTATAAATGTGAAGCAGAAGAGGCAGAAGGAGGAAGAGGAGAAAGAGGAAGAGGAACGAGTAAGAGGAAGAAGAGAAAAAGTGGAAGAAAATGAAGAAAAGCAATAGCAACAACAACAAATTGATAACCTAAAGCTTGAGCATATGAGAACTGGTAATAGTGTATTACATTTGCTGATGACATTAACATTTTCCAGATATAATTTCTACTTGTTTATTTTCATTAGCTGACACTTATTAAAGGCAAGCTTTTTTCCAGACTTACCTTATAAATACAGATTTTCTAAATGCATGATATACATTATTCACCTGGAAAAATAGAGTTTTCATGGAAAATGAGGAGAGTTAAAATAAATGCCACAATACAATATACACTAACAGTGTAATTGATAATATTTTATAAGGGGAATTTTTCCATATTTTATGTTAGTGCCTTTTCTATTTCTTAAAAGATAGAGACAAAATGACTATTTGGGGGCTTTACGATAATGTTGTTTACTGCGCATCCATGGTGGGTTCAAATGCTACAAAGTTGAAAACAATAAACAATCATTAAATGTTTTATAAGGGTCGTGAACTGGCCTAGCTGCCGGCTTGACTCTCTCGTTGAGTTTTGATCTACCTAAAGCTGGTACCGTTCCATTTTGGTTCTAAGCTTCAAATATCAAGGATTAATCATATTGAATATATCGCACATCTGTATACAGTCTATCTTCTTGGTTGCTTATACTGGAGTCTATTTTTATGTGGCTACATAAATAGTAAGCTTATTTATTCACAAAATTATATTCCACGGTACATTTAGAATTAATGAATGAACACTTGAAAATTGGCAATTTTGAAAAGCAATATAAATTACTTTATGATAACATTACATTTTGGCATTTTAAATATCTGTGTCATAAGGTTCTTAAATTTAGTAGTATTTTATTTTGAATCATCATGAGGCTTGGCATTTAGATTGCCATCTATTCAAAATATCTTCTCAATTTTGTATTCATTATTCTTTTGCCCTCGGAAGCATGAATTTGGTGAAAAAAATCATTGCTTAGAATCCCTGATGAATACATTATAGAACCAAAGTGAAATATGATAACATATAATGGTAGCATTCAATAGTTTTCCTAGATTATATTATATTACAGGAAAAGATAGTAGAGTTCCCATATACATACCCTGTTCCCCCTAATATTAATGTCTTAAATTAATATAGTATATATGTCACAATGAACCAATATTAATGTATTATTATTATTTTATTATAAGCAGTAGTTAACTAAAATTAAAGTGTTATTCAGATTTTCTCAGTTTATACCTAATGCCATTAGGTATAATGGCATAGTGTTTCACTATCCCATCCAGGATATAATATCACCTTTATTTGTTGTGTTTCCATAAACTCCTTCTGACATTGATAATTTCCCAGACTTCCTTTGTTATTGAAAACTTTGAGAATTGTAAGAAATAATCATCAGATATTTTGTAGGAAGCCATTATATTGAAATTTGTCTAATGTATCTCTCAATCTTTGACTGAAGTTAATGTGTTTTTTGGAGGAAGATCACAGAAGTAATGTGTAACTTTTATCAGATCATATCAAGGGCACATATTATCAAATGATTTTTTATGGTTTACATTGACCTTGATCATCTGGTTGAGATAGTGTTTATTTTTCAGGTTTCTCAATGATAATGTTGCTCTTACACCTCCACTCTCAACCTCCTTCACACTGCACTCTGGAAACATCATTATGCACAGTCCACACTTCAGAAGTGGAGAGTTATGCACCCTGCCCTTAAGGGTAGAATTGTCTAAATTATTTTAAATTTTTAAGCATGGGAGATTTTTCTCTTATCTGTATTTATTTTTAATCATTTTAATTCTATAAATATGGAATCACAGATACTTATTATTTTGTTTATAATCTAATACAAATTTATTTATGTTGCTTAGGTTGTTCAAGCTTTAGCCATTTGAAGCCCTATCAATTGGCTCCTATGTCTTCTTCACGTATGCAGATCATTTTTTAAAGTATTTCCATACTTTCTGGTACTCCAGGCTTATTTTGTATATTTCCTGCCCAAATCTTAGAAGGAGCCATTTCTCCAGTAATCCGTAGGTTTTTTTAAATTCCAAAATTGTATTAGAAAGAAAGATCTAGCTATTAGGTATGCCTACTAACTGGGTTATCAGGGTGGTCATTGCAACTAGGTTTTCTCACCTGACCACAATAATAAATACATGCATATTCCCCAGTGTGTATACAAATACTTATAAGTATTTTATATGTAACTATCTGTATCTATGTTAATCTCAAAGAGTTAATTATATAAATACAACAGTACATTTCTAATTTCTCTCTCATCTCATTTAACAACACTGTATTTATTTAATGTATCCATACACTATAATCACTCAATATGTTTTTTCTATTATTACCTCCAAAATTACCATGTAGATTCATTAAGAAGAGGAAAAGTCAAATAATTTGTTTGTTTGTTTGTTTTACCTTGGTGTATTTCTTCTCTGACACTCTTCTCTACTATTTGTAGATACAAGTTTCTGACTTCTGTTATTTTCTTTCTCACTAAAGAACTTCTTTTAGTATCTCCTGCAGGGCAGGTTTAAATTTAATTTGCCATATAAACAAAGTAAAACAAAAATAAGTAAGACCATATAATCACCTCAATAAATAAAAGATTTGACAAAATTCAACATCCACAGTAATTGTAAAAACAAACAAACAAACAAACAAACAAACAAAAACACTCTTAAAAAATCCAAAAATATTACTAAAGCAAGAAACAAGGGAAACTTTTCAACCTGATACAGGATTTTTACAAGTAGCTACAGCTAGCAACATATTTATTCTGAAAGCCTAAAATATTTTTATGTAAGACAAGAAAAAATATATCTCCTTTCTTTACTCTTCTTTAACATTGTACTGAATAGAGGTACTATACAATGCAATCAGATATTAAAAAAGAAATAAAAAGCATCCGGATTGGAAAACAAGAGTAATACTTCTCATTCACAGAAAACATGATCATCTATACAGAAAATTAATAAAATGAACAAAGAATGACTGACATTAATAAGTAAATCAAAATTATAGGGACCAAAATAAATATTTAAAAAATTAATTATATTTCTATGTAATAGCAACATATTGACAAATAAAATATTTTAAATAATTTACAATAGATTAAAAATATGAAATTCTCGACTAAATTTGACAAAACTGTGAAAGCCTTTACACTAAAATGCAAAAAAAAAATTGCATAAATTTTAAACAACCTAAAAAATAGAGCGGTATGTATTCCTCATGGTTAAGGAGAGGCTATATTTTTATACTGTTAATTTTTGACAATATGCAAAGTGTAATGCAAAAAGAATTTCACCACAGACACGAAAATCAGACTATTTAAAGTCAAAGTGAAAGAGCAAATTCTCAAAATAGCAAGACGAAAGTATCTGGCCACTTAGAAAAGAAACCTCTTCAGACTGACAGTGAACTTCTCAGCAGATATATTACAGGCTAGAAGAGAATGGGATGATATATTCAAATTGCAGAAAGAAAAAAATATTCCAGCCAAGAATTTTTTATCAATGCAAGATTAACTTTCATAAATGAAGGAGAAATCAAGACTTTGCTAGATAAGCAAATGCTAATGAAATTTGTGACCATTAGATGGCCCTACAATAAATGCTCAAGGAAGGTCTGATCTTATAGCCCAAGTGGGCAACATTTACTATTATGAAAATACCTGTAAGTGTAAAACTCAATGGTAAACCAATCACAAAAAAGAAAAGAAAAAAAATCAAATTATACCATGACAAAATTCCACCAAACCACAATGAGAAACAGAGTAAAAAAAAAGAAAAAGAAAAAAAAAAATCAAACACCAAAGAATTTATAAAACACCAAGAGAAAAAGTGGAAATAGACAACCTAAGGTCACACCTCAAGGAACTAGAAAAACAAAAGCAAATCAAACCCAAACCCACGAGAAAAAAAAATAACCAAGATCAGAGCAAAACTAAATAAAATTGAAAAAAAATACAAAAGATAAATGAAACAAAAAGCTAATTCTTTGAAAAGATAAATAACATTGATAGACCATTAGCAAGATTAACCAAGAAAAGACAAGATCCAAATGAGCTCATTTAGAAATGAAATGGGAGACATTACAATGCATATCACAGAAATACAAAAGACCATTCAAGGCTATAATGAACACCTTTATGTGCATAAAAAAATAACCTAGAGGAAATTGATAAATTCCTGGAAATATACAACCCTCCTAGATTAAACCAGGAAGAAATAAAAACTCTGAACAGACCAATAACAAGCAGCAAGATTGAAATGGTAATAAAAATTTTGCCAACAAAAAAAGGCTCAGGACCAGATGGATTCACAGCTGAATTTCATTAGACAACTTTAGTCCATTCTAACAGACCAATTAAACAAAGAAGAATTGGTAATATTCCTATTGACATTATTCCCAAAGATAGAGGAAGAGGAAATCTTGCCTACATTGTTCTATGAAGCCAGTATTACCCTAATACCAAAACCAGGAAAGGACATAACAAAAAAAGAAGACTACAGACCAATATCCCTGATGAACATAGATGCAAAAATCCTCAACAAATTACTAGCTAACTAAATTCAACATCATATCAAAAAGTTAATCCATCATGATCAAGTGGTTTTCATATAAGGGATGCAGGGATGGTTTAACATATGCAAGTCAATAAATGTGAAACACCCCATAAACAAAATTAAAAACAAAAATCACATGATCATCTCAACAGACACAGAAAAAGCATTTGACAAACTCCAGCATCTCTTTAAAACCCCTAGCAAAATTGGCATAGAAGGGACATAAGTTAAGGTAACATAAGCCATCTATGACAAACCCACAGCCAACATTATATGGAATGGTAAAAGTTGAAAACATTCTGCCTGAGAACTGGAACAAGACAAGCATTGCAACTCTCACCACTTCTAGTCAGCATAGTACCAGAAGTCCTAGTCAGAATAACCAGACAAGAGAAAGGAATAAAGGACATCCAAATCAGTAAAGAGGAATTCAACTGTTGCTGTTCACTGCTGATACCACTGTATACCTGGAAAACCCTAAAGACTGACCCAAAAAGCTCCTAGATCTGATAAACAAACCCAGCAAATTTTCAGAATACAAAAATCAATGTACAAAAATTAGTAGCACTGCTATACATCAACAGCGATCAAGCTGAGAATCAAATCAAGAACTCAACCCCCTTTACAATAGCTGCTAAAACAAAAACAAAAAAACTAACTAACAAAAACTTAGGAATATACCCAATTAAGGAGGTGAAAGCCCTCTAAGGAAAATTACAAAACACTGCTGAAACAAATCATAGATGACACAAATGGAAACACATCCCATGCTCATGTATGGGTAGAATCAATATTGTAAAAAAGACCATACTGCCAAAACAATCTACAAATTCAATGCAATTTCCATCAAAATACCATCATCATTTTTCACAGAACTAGAAAAAACAATCCTAAAATTTATATGGAACCAAAAAAGACAGCCCACATAGCCAAAGCAGGACTAAGCAAAAAGAACAAATCCTGAGGTATCCTATTACCCAACTTCAAACTATACTATAAGGTTATAATCACCCAAACAGCATGTTACCTGTATAAAAATAGGCACATACACCAATGGAACAGAATAGAGAAGCCAGAAATAAAACAAAATACTTATAGCTGACCCATCTTTGAACAAAGCAAATGGAAAAAAAAGGGGGGGAAAGAAGGCTCTATTTAACAAATTGTGCTGGGAAAATTGGCAAGCCACACGTAGAAGAATGAAACTGGATCCTCATCTCCCACCTTATACAAAACAACTCAATGGAGCAAAGACTTAGATCTAAGACCTGAAACCATACAAATTCGGAAGATAACATAAGAAAAGCCCTTATAGACATTAGCTTAGGCAAAGAATTCATAACCAACAACCCAAAAGCAATGCTAAATAGATGGGACTTAATTAAACTAAAAAGCTTCTGCACAGCAAAAGAAATAATCAGCAGAGTAAGCAGACAACCAACAGAGTGACAGAAAATATTTGCAAACTATGCATTTGACAAAATACTAATATTTAGAATCTAAAAGGAACTCAAACAAATCAGAAAGAAAAAATCAAATCCCATTAGAAAGTGGACTAAAGACCTAAGTAGATAATTCTCAAAAGATACACAAATGTCTAACAAACATATGAAAACATGCTCCATATTACTAATCATCATCAAGTAAATGCAAATCAAAACCACAATGTGATACCACCTTACTCCTGCAGGCATAGCCGTAATTTAAAAATAATTTTAATTTAAAAAATTTAAAAGTTAAAAAAACTAGAAAGCAATGAACAATATAAGAAGAATAAACCTCTCAACAATATTATCCTTCAGCATACATGGATAATTAGACTTCTTCTCCAATCTGGATATTATTATTATATCTGCAAAGCACATATCTAATAAAAAGATGCAAAGATGGTAAATAAGCAAATTGAAGATGGTCAATATAATTAGTTGCTAGGGAAATCCAAATGAAAACCTCAATTAGTTTATCTTATCCATCTATGGGTTGTTGAAAAAAATTGCCCATTGCAAGTATTGACTAGGATTATGGTATGAATGTAAAACGGTGCAATCAACTTTGAAAAGTTTGTCAATTTCTTAGGAATTGTAAACATACCCATAACATATTATCCAAACTTTCAATTTTTAGATATTTACTCAACAGAAAAAGGTACATATGGTAAGAGGAAGGCTTGTACATAATTGCTTATAGCAGTTTTATTTGCACATGTACCCCATAAGAGGACAAAACTGAAAACCACCATAATCTCTATCAACAGGTGAGTGGAAAAACAAACTGTTGTATATCTATACAATGGAATGAATATCAATACAAAACAATAGACAATTGAAACAACCAAAACATGAATTAATTTTAAAATAATTAGGCTGGATAAAGAAGGCAGACAAAAAAGAATACATGCTGTACAATTCTATGTATACAATAGCCTAGAGCATGCAAACTAATCTATAGTGATAAAAAACAGACCCGCGGTGGCTCACGCTTGTAATCCCAGCACTTTGGGAGGCTGAGGTGGGCGGATCACGAGGTCAGGAGATTGAGACCACGGTGAAACCCCGTCTCTACTAAAAATACAAAAAATTAGCCAGGCATGGTGGCAGGCGCCTGTAGTCCCAGCTACTCAGAGAGGCTGAGGCAGGAGAATGGCGTGAACCCGGGAGGCGGAGCTTGCAGTGAGCCGAGATTGCGCCACTGCACTCTAGCCTGGGCGACAAAGCAAGACTCCGCCTCAAAACAAACAAACAAAAAAGGAAACAGACCAATCATTTCTCTGGGGAAGAGGAAAGTTGTGAAATGGCGGAAGATGGAAAAAAAAAATAACATAAGGATACTTTCAGGGTGAGAGAGATGCTTATTATCTTTTTTATGATAATAGTTTCATGGGTGCTTACATATGTTGATACATCAAATTGTACATTTTAAATATTCATAGTTCATCTTGTCTCAAATATAATTCAATAATTAATTCTAAAATGTTAAAATATTTAAAAGTAATAAATCTGTTAACATAAAAACTAGATATGGAAACAGGAGCAGCAAAAACTAAGTTGAAGGTTATTACTTACTTTAGATCATTATCAATACAAACATGTTGAAAGGAATTAGCATCTGCCACGTTATTTGTTTTTTAATTAAATGAATTAGTATGAATATAAAATTATAAGCTTGGTTATGGGATTGAAACATGAAACCAGAGACACGGACAAAACTCATGCTAGAAAAGATAATTTAGAATTAAGTGGGCTTAAATTAAATTTACAAACACTGCTATCACTAATCTAACTGAGAAAGAATGGCCCAATAGTCAATGTTCGTTAGTAAACTCAAGAAGGTTTTGAGGTTAACTAGGGAAAAAGCAGTGCTACTGGAGAAAAAGGCAGAGTAAATGGGAAATTAACTGAGAATATTATAACCTATTATAAATTCCAAGATTCATTCTGAAGATTAGATATTGATTATTTTAAAAGCATACGTCTTAAAGTGGGAGTCTAATACTATGTTTTAAAATAATTCCAGGCATAACGTCATATTTTCTTCTTTTTAGTGTGCTGCTATGTTGCCATACCATATATTGGGTACATTATAAAGAAAATAAATTTATTTTTTACAGTTCTGGAGGCTGGAATGTCTAAGATAAAAGTGCTGGCATAATAGGGCTTGATTTCTCTGCTTCTTTAGACAGTGGCTTAAATCCTGCATCCTCCACCTGACAGAAGAGTAGAAGAAAGCAAACCCACTTACACAAATTATTTTCATAGCTGCATTAATTCATTCACAAGGGCAGAGCTTTTATGACTTAAACACCTCTAATTAGGCCTCTCTTCCCAACGTTGTTGCATTGGAGATTAAGTTTCTAACATATGAATTTTAAAGGGGACAAAAATATTCACACCATAACTAGTATGTTGGTTCATATTTTATTTTAACATAATATTCTGTAGGTTATCTCCTCACTTAGCTAATTGTTTGCTATGCAAAAGTTTTTTTATTTTGATGCCATCTTATTGGTCTATTTTTGTTTTTGTTGCCTGTGATTTCTGGATCACATTTTAAAAGTCGTTGCTCAAATAAATGTAGAGTTTTCCCTGTTTCTTCTAGTAGTTTTACAGTTTCACATCTTAAAGTCTTTAATTTAATTTGAGTTTATTTTTGTGTATAATGTAAGATAAGGGTCTATTCATTCTTCTGCATGGGGATTCTAGCTTTCCCAACAGCATTTATTGAAGAGACTGTTCTTTTCTTCTATGTGTTTCTTGGTACCTCGTTAAAAATCTGTTGACCATAGAAGTGTGAGTTTATTTTTGAGTTTGCTTACTTGTTCCTTAAGTCAATGTGTCTGTTTTAACGCCAGTAAAATGCTGTTTTGATTACAATCACATAATACTGTTTTAAAATCAGAGATATAGGTGATACCTATAGCTTTGCTCTTTTGTTCAAGATTGTTTTGGCTATTCAGTTCCACATGAATTTGAATTTTTTTTTCTTATTTCCGTGAAAAATGGCATTGGAATTTTGATAGGAATTCACACTGAATCTATAGATCGCTTTGGATAGTATGGGTATTTTCACAATATTAATTCTTGCAACCCATGGCCATGAGATAAGTTTCCATTTAGGCCTGTCTTTTCCAGTTTCTTCCATCAATATTTTATAGTTTTAAGTATACAAGGGCTTTTTTTACCTCCTTGATTAAATTTACATCTACGTTTTTTATTTTTTGTTGCTATAGTAAAGAGGATTGTTTTCTTAGTTTCATTTTCAGATAACCTATTATTTCTACATAGAAACACTACTTATTTTTGTATGTTGATTTTGCATCATTAAACTTTACTAAATTTATTTATCAGTTTTAACAATATTTTGGTGAATTCGTAGTAAGGGACAAACTATTTGCAAACCATACATCTGATAAGAGGTTAATGTCCAAAATATATAAGGAACTCAAACAACTCAATAGAAAGAACCCATTTATCCTGATTTAAACATGAGCAAAGAACCTAAACAGACATTTTTCTAAAGAAGATAAACAAATGACAAATAGGACATGAAAAAATACTCAGCATCACTAATCATTAAATAAATGAAAATGAAAATCATAATGAGATATCACCTCACAACTGTTAGAATGGCTTTTATCAAAAAGATGAAAATGTGTTGGAGAGAAAGTGAAGTAAACGGAACTCTTATGCATTGTAGGTGGAAATGTTAAATTAGTACAGCCATTATGGAAAAATGATATGGTGGCTTCTCAAAAAAAAAAAAAAACCAAACCAAAACCAAAAAAAAAAAAAAAGCCAGAACTACCACATAAGCCAGTAAACTCATGTCTGGTTATCTATCCAAAGGAACTGAAATCAGTATGTTAAAGGACTATCTGCACTCCCATGTTCATTGCAGCACTATTCACAATAACCAAGATGTGAAATCAACCTAAGTGTCCATTACAGGTGAATGAATAGAGAAATTGTGGTATATATATACAAAATGGAACACTGTTCAGCCTTTAAGAAGGTGAAATTCTGTCTTTTGCAACAGCATGGGTAAATCTGGAGGACATTATGCTAAGGGAAATAAGCCAGTCATAAAAAGACAAATGCTGAATGGCCTCACTTATGTGTGGAATATTACAGTTAAACTCAAAGAAGTACAGGGAAGGATAATGTTTTTCAGAGTCTGTAGGGTGGTGAAGAGAAAGTAAATGGAGATTTATTCATCAAAGCGTACAAAGTTTCAGATAGATGGAAGAAATAGGTTTGGAGATCTGTTGCACCACAGAGTGACTCTAGTCAAAAATATATATTTAAAAATAACTGAAAAAATTAATTTCAAAATTCTCTCCATAAAAAATGCTAGGTGAGGTGATAAACATGTTAATTAGTTTGATTTAATTATGCTAAATATATATAATACATATGTGTAAATATATATATATTCCATAATCCCAAATAGTTATGCTTTATACATTTAATTATTTTATAATTCTATTTAAATTAACCTTAGTCGCATATTTTGTGATATCTCATATTATTTGACTTTAATGTGTAAAAGTCCTGCCTCTATCTGAAAATTACCAATTCAAGTTTCAGACTTTTCCTTCTTCAAAGGAATGCACCAATGATACCAATATTATCTTTCTGGTCTCACAGGTAAAATGGGGAATGATACGTTATCTCCTTACATAGGGAAACAGATTTATCCCTGTAGTTTGAGAATCTGATTGAAGTTTCTCAAAATATAGTCAGAGCATTCAAATTATTTCAGCGATATTCTCAGACAAATTAAATTTGAATTACTTTTCAAATGCTTTGTGGAAAGACTAACAAATGTTAGAATCTTACCCATTTAGAACAGGACTTCAATCAAGTCTCAGCCCTTTTGCAATTATATATTTATTTTTTGTGATGACAATTACACAGAGTGCTAAAATATAAAGACACATCCAATTATTTGCCAAATAAAGAAAGAGTTACATCATTATTTGGACAAGATTCTATTGGGAAAAGAGTTTGTGAAATTACTGAAGATACGACCTGTAATTCCTAACTTTCAACCCAAAGATCTATGTTGTACAGCATTACATTCCATCAAACGTGATGTAAAATGGCAGACTTTTCTATCCCTCCACTTATTTTTGCTATTGAAAAAGTGGCAACCTTTAGAAACAAGCCATCAAATATCAGGACAGTTAGGGAGATTTGAGAAATTTTTGTTTATTGTTAAAGGTATAGTATTGTTATGTTTTAAATGCTTCAAATAATAGCTTAAAACTAGGTGAGTTTAAGCATATTAATAAAGAGAAATAGCAAAATTATATTTCATTTAAAAAGAATTATCAAAATCTAAGATAAATGCTTAAAATAAAAATAGATTATAGCAGGCATATATGAAACTTTTGCATTTGCTTTTTTTTCTTTTACAATCTAAGAACAAGCAGAAACACAACTTTTAGAAATGTATTTGAACAGCATCTCTCACTTTTTATTTATTAAACTAGTCAATCCTGAAATTTTTGAAAAGGATTTTCATATATTCATTGATTTTCTTAGGAACCTTTGTCACAATCAATTGACCAAAATAAATGTGGTTTATTCCTGGACTTGTGGGTTTTTTTTTTTTCATTTTTACAGTCTTATGCCAAAATTTAGTACTGTAGATACTCCAAATTTAAAAAATCATTTTACTACTCTTGGTCATGTGAATCTTATTTTAAATCATCATGTCAGAGTCCAGTAAAAAAGCCTCTGGATTATGACTGAGGTGCATTAAATTCATAAATTAATTCATGAAAAGTCAAAATGTAACCACATTGAGACTTTCATTTTATGAACATGGTCTACCTCTTGATTTATTTATGGCTTCTTCAATTTCCCTCAGTTTTGTTTTATAATTTTCAGTAAAAAAAAAAGTCATGCACAGCTTTTGTTAAATTCTATTCTAATATTAGTATGCTGTTAAATGCTAATGTAAACTGATTTTTATAAATTTTATTTTCAAATTGTTTACTGCTAATATATAGAAATACAGCTTTATGTACAGACTTTTCATCCTGCTGCTTTGCAGACTGCAGTTATTTAGCTGTAGTGGTTAATTTACAGATCTTGTTGAATTTTACTTCAATATCATGCTATTTGTGAATATGGACTATCTCATTCTCTCTTTTCTATCTTTATGACTTTTATTTATCTCACGTCATATTGAAATGGCCAGGGCCTACACTATAATGGGGGGAAAATGATCAGAGTGAGTGGTAACCTTGTCTTGTTCCTGTTTGTAGGAAGAGAAAATTCAGTAACTCACCAGTAAGTATTAACATGATGATAGTTATAGTTTTTTTTTTTTTTTTTTTGAGAGAAGGGGTGAAGTGGGCATTAAGAGCTTTAAGAAATTTCTTTTTATTCTTAAGTTGCTCAGAGTTTATATCCTCAATGGGTGTTAATTTTGCTAATTTTTTGCCTTCTGCATCTGTGGAAAGATTATATGATCCTTCTACATTATTTGTTTAGTATGATGAATAAATTACATTGATTAAATGTGTTTCTACCTGTGAGAGAGATTGGTAAGCAATTTTATTACCTTACAATGTATTTATCAGGTTTTAGAATCACAGTCCTTTGATTCTTATTCTAATCTCCTTATCATTTCATTATCAGTTTGAATCATTTGTCTGTTGAATATCTTATTTTTCTCTTTCTTCAAGTGTTTAGCAATTTTAATTGTATATTGTACATTTGGAACAATACATTGTAGAGTCTCTGGATTCTGTTTGCATCATTTAAATAACATTATTTTTTGTTTTAGCAGGAATACTACTTGATTGTACTCAAATTCCAAACTTTGTTTCCTTTGCAATAGGCAGCAGCTAAAATCTCCAGTCTGTGGTGTTTTCATCCTTCTAGATCTTTCTTTCCACTGGACCCCTTGGAGGCACCCCTACACATGTGCAGTCTGAAAACTATCCAAGTATTTAGATGGAGTTTAGCTCAGAGTTGGGGGTTTCTCTTCTTCATACATTTTTATTTTAACCAGGCTTTACTTCACTTTCTAGCCACTCTGGCAGTCTTAAACTTTGTCCTCTGACACCTAAAGCTGTATAAATTGTAATTTTTGTTTTAGTTTTACCAACATCATATTTTGTGGAGTGGAGAGGACTCTTAGAAGGGAGAGAGGACCTCATGAACACAAATATTATTCATTTTATATCTCTTTCAATATTTTCATTGCCTTCCTTTTTTTGCATTTTTTCAATCTCCAAGGCCTCAAATAATTTTTTAGGAAATATTTTCCAGATTATTATTTGATATTTTTGGAATCCTTTGCAATATACATGTCTCCTCATTTCCAGAAATGAATTTCCCATCTAGTGATTTTTATTTTTGTTGACTATTTGTGTTGTAGATTGCTTTAGATCCTTCTTGTAATATGAAAAATTGTATGTATGTGTTTGTCCTCTACATACACGTATATATAACACATACCCATGTTATATCCACACGTAATAGCTATGAGTTAAGTATTTTACATGTATTTTAATATAATAGTTCAGTTTTTGAACAGTATATTTTATGTTTATAGATTTAGAGGCACATGTATAGGTTTGTTACATGGGTATATTGCATAATGGTGAGGTTTGGGCTTCCAGTGTACCCATTACCTGAATAGTAAACGTTGTACCCAATAGGTAATTTTTCAACCATCAACCATTTCTCTCTTCCACACTTTTGGATTCCCTAGTGTCTGTTATTTTTCTCTGTGTATCTATGTGTATGCATTGTGTAGCTTCCACTTATACATGAGAACATGTGGTATTTGATTTTCTGTTAGAGTTATTTCACTTACAGTAATGGCCTCCAGGCCTGGCGCAGTGACTCATGCCTGTAATCCCAGCACTTTGAGGGGCCAAGGTGGGCAGATCACCTGAGGTCAGGAATTCAAGCCCAGCCTGGCCAACATGGCAAAACCCTATCTCTGCCAAAATTACAAAAGTTAGCCAGGTGTGGTGGCCCAGGCCTGTAATCCCAGCTATGTGGGAGGCTGAGGCAGAAAAGGAGAATGGCTTGAACCCAGAAGGTAGAGGTTGCAGTGAGCCGAGATTGTGTCACTGCACTCCAGCATGGGTGACAGAGCGAGACTCTGTCTTGAATAGATAGATAAATAAATAAATAAATAAAGAAATAAAGTGTCCTACACCTCTAACCATGTTGCTGCAAAAGACATGATTTCATTTATTTTTTATAGCTGAGTTGTATTCCATAGTTTATATATACCATGTTTTCTTTATTCAATACACTGTTGATGAGCACTTAGGTTGATTTCATGACTTTGTTGGGAATAGTGCTGTGATAAACATACAAGTGCAGATGTCTTTTTAATATAATATGGTTTTCTTTGGCTGGATGCTCAGTAGTGGGATTTTGGGGTCAAATGGTAATTCTAGTTTTAGTTCTCTGATAAAGCTCCATATGTTTTTTCCATAGTGGTTTTTACATTCACACCAATAGTGTATAAGTGTTCCCTTTTCTCTGCATCCTCACCAACATCTGTTGTGTTTTGACTTTTTAATAATAGCCATTCTGACTGGCATGAGATGGTAACTCATTGTTGTCTTAATATGCACTCTCTGATGATCAGGCATATCGAGCACTTTTCATGTGTTTGTTGGCATTTTGTATGTCTTCTTTTGAGAAATTATCTGTTCAAGTCCTTTGCCTACTTTTTAATGGGTTTTTTTGTGTGTTTTTTTCTTTTTGAATTATGTGTGTTTCTTGGAAATTATGAATATTTGTCCTTTGTCAAATGCATAATTTGCAAATATTTTCTCTCATTCTGAAGGTTGTCTTTAGTCAGCATTTTGAGATAAGTTTATTTTTATTTTTATTGACAGATAAAATTTATTTTAAAGCAGATAAATTAGTTTCTCAAGGTTACAATTAGGTAGCAGAAACACCAAGCAGGCCTAACTTACACCAAAATTCTCTACCTGTACAACTATAAATTGATATTGTCGCATTTTATGGATTAAGAAAATACTTGTCAATCTCAAATACAGGTGTCATTAACAAACCCTGTTTGCCGTTTGTCTCAATCTTAGTCTGGTTTGTTCTCATGAATTATGTTGTAACAATAAATGTTTTTAAAATATTTGCCATAATGTGATTAAAGTTTAAATTCTACACTGTGAATTACTTAAACTAAAAAAATTATTTCTCCAAATAAATTTAACTGCCCATTTTAAAGAAAATCAACCTCATTATCCATTCTGAAAAGTGAAGCTCAGCTTTCTTGCTGCCTTAGTGTGATTCAGAGGGATCTTGTGAAGACCTATATCATTCTCTTGATTAAGTAAATGTCCCACTTTTCTCAGAGGAAGTTGGCCAAATGAAATACTTGGAACATATTCTTCAAAGAAGATAAATTCAAAATCCACACAACATATTGCACATACTGGGGACAGAGCCCATGTCCTTTATATCTGAGACCCTGAACCTGGCACATTGCCCAGAATGTGTTAACAATTATGCCGTGTGAATACAAATTATTATAAATAGCTGAAATATAAATTAATGCCCCGTAATAATTTTAGTATGCACCACCATGACTCATTTTTTTAATGCTACTCTGTTCACCACATAGAAAACCTCGGAATTTCTTGGTTGCTAAAATAATAGGACTTATGGTCAGGAGAAACTGAAATGTCTAGTTTGTTTTAGATAGTTTAAATTTTACATGTTAAATTACTACATACATACTCCATGAATTTCAGTTTAAATAACATGTGTTGTTAAATCATAAATGAGATAAAATAAATGATGAAAAGTAGTCAAAATGGTATAGGGCCTCGTAATAGTAGTTAATTTCTGTTTACATTTTGTTCCAGAAATTTGTGCTGAGTTTTTACAAAATGCCAATAGCAAATGAATCGTGTTATATACTAGTACAAAGACATTAGTAGAAATAGTTAATGCTGCAGCTTTCTTTTCGACTACTATTTGGATATAAGCACACTTTTAATATACTGTTTTATGATACTCCATAAATGTAACTGTCTTGAAAGGCCATAGAAGCTGTTGACTTAAACCAATTATTTACTATCTAAGATTTTCATTTGCAATAAGAACCATTTGATTTGAAAAGTTTTGAAATGTGTTGCTGTGTGAAAAACAAACAGAAAAAGAAAAGGTGACTGCTAAAAAAAAGTCCACTGCATTGCAGCAAACAACTATCACATCGATAACTACTCATCTCTTTTACACTCATCTATATCCAGCTCCAAATTAGCATGGGGACATAATGAGATATACAAGGAGACAGATCAGTCAGAGAATGGTTTCAGCCATATTAAGAGTGAAGTTCAGAATTCTAAGATCTATCAAACACAGCACGCTCCCTGGAATTTAACAACCAACTCTAGGCTGCATAAGGACATAAAGTATACTGACCAAAACAATAGGAACTGCAGGACAAACACAGAAAATAAAACTGTTGTGTGATATTTTTCGAAACATACACAGGAATGTTTGTGTTTAGTATTTCTATTCTTTAACCCTAAATAAGCCATGTTCCTTTTGAGAAACAGTTTATTAAGGGGTATATTTTCTTATTTGAGGCATTGCTGTTTTACTTTCATTGATGACCTGGGTTTCACCTTTTAAAAGTTGGCTGAGTGAAGCACTTCTCCTTTATTTCCTGCAATAGAAATGACAAAGACATGTTTTTGTTATGTGCCCTGTCTGCTTTTGTTTTTTTTAACCCCATGCATATACTTAAGAAGCTCATTTTCAAAAAAAATTATATTCAAAAATATCTTTTAAATGAAGTTTATATCTTTAATGCAGTTAAAAATCATTAGTAATTCTATTCGCATAGTATCAACCAGATAAAACTCTACCAACTTATTCTGGCTATCTTCTACCTGATGTATATCCAGATCCACCTCCTCATGTTTCATATATTCTCTGATTGAAACCACCTTTGCAGACTATAGATGCATAAAAAAAGATATATTTGGTTGTTTGTATTTACTTTGTCATAAGATGACATTTCCAGTACAAAGCATTAGAGAAAAAGATGTTTTCTATAAAGTATAAAGAAGCGTACACTTGACATGAGAAATTTCAGTTTTTTCTAAGTTATAATATTTACTTTCTGTTACAGAATCATAATAGCTACTGAGAAGATATATATATATACGAGAGATGATATATAGAGATATAGATATATATTTATGCATATATAATTTTATATATATAGTGGAAGAAAATATAAGCCATTTTTGAGTGAGTTAAATATACTGAAGTGTAAATAACATCTCAATAGTAATAAAATTCATTGCTATGTTAAAACATTCCTATATTCCCTGGCAAAAAAAAATAGACTTTTATCAAGTAAAATTCTATAAAATTTCATTCACATTATTTATGTAAGATAGGAAATTTGAAAAGAAACTCTTTTAAATAATAATAAACTTCTGAACACTTATTTAGTGTTATCCTAGTAAGTATGTCATTCTACTGCATCACTATTCTAGAAAGACAAACTCCAAGAATTAAAAATGAGCACACACATTTCTTGATCTCCCCCTGCAAACCAAATTTAATTATACCAAGCAATTGATAATTAAAGTAAAAATACAGTGATCCACCCATAAGAGCAAAAATAGAGAAGAAACATAAGCCAATAAGAGAAGTCTGCAATTTCCTGGAATGTTGAAACATTGTGGACTTCTGCTTAATGGAACTTCTGTGGGTGGAATGAAAAAATGAAACAAATCCAGCAAGCATTAGCCCAGGTGCCTCCATACTCAAGATTGGAAGTTTTAAGAGAGGGCAGGAGCTCCACGTAGGACCCAAAGGGCTGTCTAATTGCCTGGACACAAGTGAGTTTTTGACTCCTAACTTAAAAACAACCAATAGTATTTATTTATTATTTATTTGTTTGCTTGCTTATGATTATTGAACATCTTACAACTTTTTTAAATGATAGGTGAAGAGAGACAGGCAGAAGATGTGTACTTCAGAGTAAGAAATAAATGGAAAAATCTTAGGGTGTTTAAAAAAAATTGAAACATTATTTAAAGTTGAGAAAGCTAAGAATTAATAACATAAGGCATATAGATAGAAATAAAAGTAATTTTTAAAGACGTAATAATGGCAGTGAGGTGTGAGGCTTACTTCTCCTTATGAGGATGCTTATGTCTCATTTTGAATCCTATTTTATTATACATATACATATATTTTTTTCCACATGGATCATCCATTTCCACTATAAGAAGGAAGAAGTCAACTACCGTCTCTCTGCAGAGTCCAGAAAGTTAATACCAGCCATATTCCACAAATAAAATTACCTACAATTAAGCCACATTACAATGCCTTTATATTTGGCAAAAATTTTTTTCTCTTAAAACACGAAGACTTAATAATTTCTAAATTCCCAGTGGTTTAACACAGCATCATTCTGAACTAGAAATTTTCAACAGTAGATTGAGATGAGAAACTTTCCCTGAAGTACTTCCAGAAGGATACAGTATTTAATAGTAAATATTAATTTACAGTAGATCTCATTTATTGAATGCTTAACTACAAGCATGATTTTAACTGCCTGTGTGAATAGATTTAATTTGTTCTCAAAACAATACTTTCAGAAGAGAAAACTCACACAAGAAAGGTCAAGAAATTTGTCCAACATCCCACAGAGCATATGACAGAATTAGAATTGGTAACTGGGAAAGCTTATTACAGACAACTTGCACTTGACTACCACAGTTACTTGAGTTAACTGCCTCTCAGTTAGGGGAGACTTGGACTTATATGACCACATTTTACTAAATTTTTTAAGCAGCAGCTTCTTTCCTTTTTATTCAAAGCCTCTATACATCTGGTTAATGGGTTGCTATACACATTATCAATCTTCCATGGAAACACTATTGCCCAACTTGCCTCAATTTTAACATGGGGGATTTGAAAGAAATAAATATCTCAAGGATATTGGAAATTTATATGGATTAAATATGTACAATACTTAAGATAATGTGTGGTACAGAAATACTGGTATTACATTTATCACTATTAATATTACCAATAGCCAATTATTTCATCTACTTTTAAATCTGACTTCATGCTGGGAAAGCCATCAATTACACTGGACTCATTCAGATATAGTATGTCTATATCCAGTTTGGCTTCTAATTAAGCACAACTCTTGCTTTCTGTGCTGTCCTTTGAACCTAACCCTATGTAAGATGTGAATCAACTGTCCCTTGTAATTCAATTTATATTCATGTATTTTTGCTGTTTGCTCCCTTTATCCTTACATACTTGGAATATATGGCACAATGTGCCTAAAGTTGCAGGGCTAGGGCATGATAAAAGGCAACTTTCTCATAGAGTGACATAAAAATGTGCAAAAATATACCCAGGTAATGGAATCCAAAATAAGCCTGGGCACAGTGGCTTATGCCTGTAATCCCAGAACTATGGGTGGCTGAGGGAAGTAAATTACTTGAGGTTAGGAGTTTGAGACCAGCGTGGATAATGTGGCAAAACCCTGTCTCTACTAAAAATACAAAATTAGCTAGATATGCTGGTGCGTGCCTGTAATCCCAGTTACTTAAGAGGCTGAGGTAGGAGAATCGCTGGAACCTGGAAGGTGGAGTTCGCAGTGAGCCAAGATCGTTCCACTGTACTCCAGCCTGGATGACAGAGCAAGACTCCATCTCAAAAATAAACAAATAAATAAATAATAAATTACACTAAGAAAAGAGAAGAAATTAAGATATTAAGTCATATGAGACTAAAGAGATTGAAAAAGGAAGGCATTCTAAAAAGATTGAAAGCAGATATGGAAGAGTAAACAGGCCTCAATCTAGACCAGAAATGCAGGTAGCTGTGTTAAGTGACTTACCGGGTTCTTGCAATGGATGATGTGCAAAAGGAGATACAGATATGGTGGCAGAATGTACAATTTTAAAATAACAATGATTGTCATATTATTGAAGCAATATAACTATATGCACATACCTGCTTTCTCATTGTGTTATTTCTATTTTTAGGGGGAGACTGTGTTTTAATTACCTTTGATTTCTAGCACTAGACTAGTATAGGGCATATAAAAGCCAAACATCTTGAGTGAGTGCACTTACGTACACTTGGACAGATGGATTTCAATTCTAAAAGTACACAATTATTTTTTGAAGAACAGGCCAACCATGGTGGCTTACGCTTATAATCCCAGCTCTTTAAGAGGTGGAAGCAAGTGGATTGCTTGAGCCCTGGAGTTTGAGACCAGCCTGGGCAGCGTGGCGAAATCCCATGTCTACAAGAAATACAAAAGTGATTTTCCATGGTGGCGTGTGCCTGTAGTCCCAGCTATTCATTATTCAGGAGGCTGAGGTGCATGGATAAACTGAACCCAGAATGTGGAAGCTTCACTGAGTTGTGATGGTGTCACTGAACTGTAGCCTGGGCAATAGAGTTAGACCCTGACTCAATCATAATAATAATAATAATAAAAGAAGAAGAAAGAAGAATGAAGAAGAAGAAAGAAGAAGAAGAAGGAGGAGGAAGAAGAAGAAGAGGAAAAAGAAGAAGAGGAAGAAGAAGAAGAGGAAGAAGAGGAATAAGAAGAAGAAGAAGAAGAAGAAGAAGAAGGAGGAGGAGGAGGAGGAGGAGGAGGAGGAAGAAGAAGAGGAAGAAGAAGAAGAGGAAGAAGAAGAAGAGGAAGAAGAAGAGGAAGAAGAAGAGGAAGAAGAAGAAGAAGAGGAAGAAGAAGAAGAAGAGGAAGAAGAAGAAGAAGAAGAAGAAGAAGAAGAAGAAGAAGAAGAAGAAGAAGAAGAAGAAGAAGAAAAGAAGAGACTGTATCATCAAATGTTAGACCTAAAAATGTGATCTCAAAAATCCTGTGCATTTTTTTTAAACAACTGCATTGGCATTGTCTACCATATGATAACCTTAACAAATGTATTTGGTGAAGGTCTTAAATTAGTCATCCAGAAAACCTTTTGGAAATGATCTTACATGCACTGTGGTAAAAAAAAAATTAATAACATTTCTCCTTTAAAACCATTTTCTAAAAAGATGTGAATCCCTTTGATCATTTTGTCCAAATTGTAATTATTATAATTAGTACTATGATAATAGAGGGCAAATATAATAGTTGTATCCATCATTTTTTGATAAATTATATTTTACTACATATGATTCTAAACTACTTTGCAAATGTAATTTAATTGAACTTCTGTACCACTGTGCCAAGTAAATATTGTTCCAGATTACAGACGAGGTTGCTCATAAAGCTATTTCTTTTTGAGATAGGGTTTCTCTGGGGATGATGATGGTAGTGGCAGTGGTGGACATGAAGATGATCACAATGACAATGATAGAATGACAGGTAACATTCATTGATCATTGACTAGGGGCAAAAAGTAATAATCATTTTATTTTAAACACCAGATGGAGTACTCTTATTATTTCTATTTCATATACTAGGAGGCTGACTCTCAAAATTTACATCACTTGCCCAATGTCATACTCTAGTGCACTTTCTTTAGATGCAGGGGATTTTTTTTAATTAACTGTTGCATCATAATGCCTAGCACAGTGTCTAAATATACTATTTCACAATAAAATTTATTGATTGACTATAAAACATAGCACTATTCATATTCAATTGGGTTTTATTGTTTAGTTTTCCTTTTGTTTTTCATTACGCTGCCTCTCACTACCATTAAAGTTCATCTTAACTCAAGTATTGGTTGTGTTTGTTGAAATGGTTATTTCAAGGATTGGTATGGTTTGAAAATTTTCCCATATGCAGAAAATTATATGCCGTTTTTATTTATCCTTTAAGTGATTCTGTCTATCATCCTCTGTCATAGGAAAGCATTCATTATATATTTTTAAGATGGCTTTATATACTATTGTCTACATTTGTTAAGTACCTGATTCTGAAAAGTCATCCAAATTCCAAAATTAGTTCTTAAATTTTCAAACGTAAGTGAAATAAATGCGCTCTTATTTGTTGGTTAATATAATTAGTTTACACCTACTTATTTATGACATTCAATCTTCTTTCTCAAGATCTATTGAAAGGTCTTTATAAGAGGATATGTGACTTTAATTCTGATAAGGATTTCTTCGGATTAGACCTTTGCACTGGTTCTTAAAATGTACTACTATCAATTAACTGATTAGCAAAATCATTAAATAAAGAAAAACCTGAATAATATAGATTGGGCCCAACACATCTATATTTATGAGATTAATCAGATGTAATGCATCAAAGATTTTACTATCTCCTCACATCTAGGGGCAACTCCATGATTACTGACTTATAGTATTTACACAACATATTATTTTTTACTCTTTTTAAAACCATTTTAGTGTTATTCAACTTTGTAAACTAACAATTCTCCCTAGGTTTTTCTTTTCTGTTGCCAAAACTACAAAGTTCTCATTCAACATGAAGTATCAAAACTCTTTGGGCTTTCTGCATTAGATCTCAATTTCTCAAGGTAGTGAACAAAAGGCACAGTAGGATAGTTTTGCATACACTGCCATTCTTGCGGTTTCAGATGTGGTGGTCAGCAGGGCCATAGCATTAAAAATGCAAGTTTGTGTAATGATGGTCCACAAGGAAAAGGGATGAAAGGTTACTTTGAATTTTCTTTGAAGGTGATAGATAGCGGAATAGCCTTTGATGCCAGGAATCAACTCTAGTCTACTCACATTAAGGACATCTGTCCTCCAAAACAGGACAGAGCAAAAAACAGTTATTGATGGGTAGCTCAAGCGGGGAAGAAAAAGGAGAAAATAGTTATTTCTCAGGTGTTTAGAGAGCTATGGGAAAGAGGTGAATTAAAGTGGACAACATTGCTTTTGGAAAAACATGAAACAGTGGGTATTCTTTACTTGTAAAATGCAAAAGGATTGCAAACATTGTTAAATGTGCCTTCTGGCTGGTTTTCTGGCAAATACAAGCTGTTCTACCCAGATATCCACAGTTATATGTTTCTTTTACTAAATTCACTAAAATATTTGCCACTTAAAAATTTCCTTATTCAAACTGGCTGGAGGAAGACTCATTAAAAACAGTAAAGGTGACATAAAGCAGAAAAATAAAATTAGATAATATTCACATGTCCTAGCAAGTATAGGTAAATGAACTGAGAATGACCAATCTGATTTCCAAATATTGTCAGGCATAAACAAAGATTTTCAGTGAAAGGTGAAAATTTAATAAAGGACTACATTTTAGGTTCTCTGAGAACACACATTGTTAATATCTATGAGAAAGAATATCTTTATATTGCAATAACAATAGCTAACATTTACACAATGCATGCTCTGTGCCAGGTTCTTTTACACATACTAAACACATTGAATGGTCATCATAACCTAGTGAGGTAGATACTCTTTAATTATCATTTTGTAAGTAGTAAATGGAAACACAAATTGCTTTAGTAACTCTTCCCAAAGCATACAAACTGTAGTAGGAAAAGCATAATTTGTAATCAGGATACCTTGATCAAAAATCTGTGCTTTTACCCAACATGCTATGCTCATTTTCTGATTAATAAAATGCTACAAGCTGTTACAGTCTCACAAAACCTTTTTCTTCAAAAAATGGGAATCTTGGTAATACACTTACTTACTTTAATTTTAATTGCACACACACACAGAAACATACACACATGAACATTAGAAGTATCATATATTTTTGCATATACATGGGGACAATTGAAGGCTCTCTGGTTTGCCTAAACTATGCATAATATTATAATGCTTAAAAAAATATATGTGCCCTGATTAAATACTACCTTTCAAAATACTTATTTAAGTATGTTTATGATATTACAATACAGTGTCTCAGCACTCTTTTCAATGGGAAAAAACTAGCTTGGCATGACAATTTATCGTAGAATTTGCCTACTATAAGAAATATAATACTAAAATAATGTCACTACAGTGTGACACATGAACGGTGATGTCTATAATATATTAATCATGCATGATATTCATTCCACAAAATATTCCTATGCATGTTAATGTTACCTGAAATAGAAAATCAGATAGCTTTAAAAGATACTAGGATGGATTCTGTGGTATTGAACTGAATATATCAGGGTGAAGACATGATTTTTCAAAATATAGTTAAATAGATAAATAAGTGATAGACACATAAGCTTAAATATTTGTGTATATTTGTGTATATGTATATTTTTATGTACATTCCTTAGGTTTATTCATTGAGAGGGCCTGTTATTAGTGACATTTCACTCATTATGAGCATAATTGGAATGCAGTTCTTGATTTTTGAATGTAATTTTCTGCTAAAAGAAACCAAAGCTTCTTGAGAAAATGGTTGGTTCCCATGTTAGCTCACAGAAATAAAGCTTAAAGTGGTCAGGCCGGTCCTGGTGGCTCAGGCCTGTAATCCCAACATTCTGAGAGGCCAAGGAGGGCGGATCACCTGAGGTCAGGAGTTCAAGACCAGCCTGGCCAACATGCCAAAACCCCTTCTCTACTAAAAAAAAAATACAAAAATTAGCCAGGAGCAGTGGCGCACACCTGTAATCCCAGCTACTCGGGAGGTTGAGGAAGGAGAATCGCTTGAACCCGGGACGTGGAGATTGTGGTGAGCCGAGATGGCACCACTGCACTCCAGCCTGGGCGACAGGGCAAGACCGCATCTCAAAAAAAAAAAAAGGTAAAGTGGTCAAAAATTATGGAAGCATGTCAGAAGAACATTGAAGTCGACTTGAGTTTTTCCATTGATCAAATCAAGAATAATTTGAATATCATAATAAATAATGATATTAACAGATCCTAATGTATTGAATACAATAGAAAACTGTGGGTCCCCTAAATATATTGGTAAATGAATAAGTAAGTTGAAAGTATAGCAAGGAATGAAATATGTATGTAGAATGAATGTAACCTCCCACTGAATACATATTAACTTCAATGGGGAAAATGCCAACCACATGGTAGAGAAGCCTGGCAAATACACTTAATCAAATGATCAGAATGAACTTCATCATAATTAGACAATTTAATATCATGTCCTACCTAATGGCAGGCATCATAAAAAAAGAATAGTGTTAGTTCTATGATATTGTGGCCAAAGATGCATAGTCTGAATCAAATCATGAGGAAATGTTTGATATCTCAAATTGAGGGGCAATCTAAAAGATATCTGATCTCTCATCCTCAAAAGTGTCAAGGTCATTAAGACCAAGAAAAACTGAGAACTGTTCCAGTCTGAGGAAGATTATCCAGACAGGAAAACTAATTATTATTTGTGATTCTGAACAAGATTATTTTCCTACAAAAATCATGAATGTAACAATCTGCAAAACTTCAGTGCAATCTGAGGATTAGATGGTAGCAATGCATTAACACTAACTTTCTGATCTTGAAAGTTATATTGTGGTTTCATACAAGAATACTTTTGTTTGTAGTAAACATATATTTAACTAAGGGTAGATATAGCATCAAGTCTACACCTTACTGTTAAATTGTTCAAGAAAAAATATTCTTTGTACTTTCTCTAACTAATCTGTAATTTTGTGTTAAAAAATAGATTTGCAAAGAGTACAAATTTCATTTCATTTTCTGAAAATTACCAGAATAGAAACTCTCACTAAACACGATCACACAGATGTATAAATGATAACATTTAAAGGCCACCAAGAAGCAGATGAATTCTATTTTGGTTACTAAATACCTTTCTGGAGGATTGATTACATAGATATATATCTAGAATTACCCAAGATTTTCCAAATGTAGTGTGCTGTTATAGACATGACTCCTGGTTCAAGAATTCTCATCTAAGACACTTAGTATGAAATACGGCTTTCTCAAGTAAATATTCCCTGATCTGGCCTTAATTGGGTGAGTCATTATTGCAAATTCAGACTATGTTGTATTTCACCTAAAATGCTTATCAAACTAATGTCATTAATTTTCAATTCTGTACTCAATTAAAATGTTAGTTTCATGAGATAAGAGTAATGAATGATAAATAAGCAATGTTTCAGTGGGTGTTTTATATATGTTTCAAAATATATGCACAATTATTAGAAATAAAGATGGGAAAATAAGTCAGAATTCTGTTCCTTTATTTAAAAAATTAATTTTTGTTGGTACATAATATATGTACATATTTATTGGGTACATGAAATGTTTTGATGCAGGCATGCAATGTGACATAAGTACATTCTAGGGTAAAAGGGCTTTTTTTATTTTGCTATTTTATACTATTCTAGCATAAACGATTTTTGTATTTTTGTTTTATGTTTTGTTTTCCCTTGAGCACTTTAAATACATCATGCACTCTTTGCTGGCCTGTAAAGTTTCCACTCTAAAGTTTACTGCCAGACAGATGGGAGCTCTATTATATGTTGTTTGTTTCTTTTCTCTTGCTGCTTTTAGGACCCTTCCTTTATCCTCGATCTTTGGGAGTTTGATTATCAAATTCCTTGAGGTAGTACTCTTTGGATTAAACATGTGGTGTTCTGTAACTTTCTTGTATTTGGATATCAATATTTTTTTCTAGGTGTTGGAAGTTATCTGTTGTTATCCCACTGAATAAACTTTCTACCCCTATCTCTTTCTCTACCTCCTCTTTGGGCCAATAACTCCTAGATTTTTCCCTTTTGAAGCTATTTTCTAGAGCCTGTAGCTGTGCTTCATTGTTTCTTCTTTTTTCTCCTCTGACTGTGTGTTTTCAAATAGACCATCTGCAAGCTCACTAGCTTTTTTTTTTCTGCTTGATCAATTCTGCCATTAAAAGACTCTGATGCATTATCTGTATGCCAGTTGCATTTTTCAGCTCCAGCATTCCTGTTTGATTCTTTTTAATTATTCAATCTATTTCTTAAATTTAACTGATAAAATTCTGAATTCCTTCTCTATGTTATCTTGAATTTCTTTGAGTTTCCTCAATATGGCTATTTTGAACTCTTTGTCTGAAAGGTTACATATCTCTGTTTCTCCATGATTGGAACCTTATGGCTTATTTACTTCATTTGGTGAGGTCATGCTTTCCTCGATGGTGTTGCTGATAGTAGATGTTCTTTGGTGCATGGGCATTGAAGAATTAGGTATTTATTGTAGTCTTCATTGTCTGGGCTTACTTGTACTTGTCCTTCTTTGGAAGCTTTCCAGGTATTTGAAAGGACTTGGGGGTTGTAATCTAATCTGTATCTTCTTTAGGGGCCACCCTAAGCCCAGTAATGCTATGATTCTTGCAGACTCATAGAGTTACCGCTTTGATGGTCTTGGATAAATTCCAGGAGAATTATCTAGTTTGCCAGGAAGATTCTCTTGTTCTCTTCTCTTACTTTCTCCCAAACAAATAAAGTCTCTTTCTGTTCTAAGCCACCTAATACTGAGAGGTGGAATGACACAATCACCCATGTGGCCATCACCACTATGACTCTGCTGGGTCAAATCTGAAGCCAGCACAGCAGTGGGTCTCACCCAAGGCCTGCTATAACCACTCCCTGGCTACTGCCTATGTATGCTCAAGGCCCAAGGCTCTACAATTAGCAAATGGCAAAGCCAGCCGGGCCTGTGTCCTTCCCTTCATAGTGCTGAGACCCCTATGCCCTGGGTCGGTCCAGAAGTGCTGCCTGGGAGTCAGCGACAAGGGGCCAAAAACTTTAGAAGTCTACTTGGTGTTCTATTGTACTACCGTAGAGCTGGCCTTCAAACCACAAGACACAGTCCTTAACACTTTTCCCTCCCATTTCCTAAAGCAGAAGACATTCACCCTGTAGCTACCACTAGCACCGGCCTTGGAGAGTACTGCCAGACTACCACTAATGTTCCCTTAAGGGTCAAGGGCTGTGAAGTCAGCTTATGGTACATGTTGCCTGGCCTGGGACTTACCCTTCAGGGTAGTAGGTTCCCTTCCTTCCCAGAGCAGGTCTAGAGGTGCTATCTAAGAGTCAAGTTCTGGAATTGAAAAACCCAAAAGCCTGCTTGGTGCTCTATGCCCCTGTGTCCATGCTGGTACCTAAGGTGGAAGACAAAGTCCCCTTTGGTTTTCCCTCTGCTTTTCTCAAGCAGAAGGAGTTTTGTCTCATAGCCACCATAGCTGATAATAAGCTGAGTCTCACCTGAAGCCAGCAATTCTCAAAGGCTTACCCAAGGCCTTTGATATAGTACCTGGGTATCACTGCTAGATATTCAGGACCCAAGGGCTCTTTAGTTAGCAGGTGATAAATGCTGCCAGGATTGGGTCCTTCTGTTCAAGGCAGCAGGTTCCCCTGTGGTCCACAGCATGTCTAAAAATGTCATCTTGGAGCTAGGGCCGTTCAGGGGCCTCATGACTCTGACTGGTGCTCTGTCCTACTGTGGCTGAACTGATATCCAAGATGCAAGGCAAAGTTCTCTCCACTCTTCCCTCTCCTCTTCTCAAGCAGAACGGAGGGGTCTCTTTTGCAGCCACAAGCTGCACAGCTTGGGGTCGGGGAGGGGTAATACCAGCACTCCGTTAGCCATGCCAACTGATGTCTCAGTAGGTCATGTGCCCCTCCATTCCACTGTATCTGGGCTGAGTTCAGCCCCAGGACTTGTCTATAAATTGTAGTTCTTATGGCATACACTGCCTTTCAACAGAAGCAAAGAGCACTTTAGCCCACAGTGGAGAAGTTTGTGGCCACCAGGACTGGTGATTCCCCGTGGCTAAACCTGGTTTAAATGCTCCTTCCACAGGTAGGTTTCAACTGAGCTTTACTCTCTGCTATAAGCTCCCGCCGTGGCTTCCCAAAGTGCTGGTATTACAGGCGTGAGCCACCACACCTGGCTCCTCTCTGCTATAACTGAATAGCACTGAGTTCAATGTTTCATAATCACTGTGTTCTTTCTTCCTCAGCACCCAGAGACACTCTGCTCTCCACACCATGTCATTTCTTCCAGGGGTAGGGAAGGCATGGCAATGGAGATTTAAGACATTTTTTTTCTATCTTTTCAGTGCCTTTTTTAGCTATACAGAGTAAAACCAGGTACTATGAAGGCTCACCTGATTTTTGGTTCTTATGAAGATATTTTTTCTGTGTAGATAGTTGTTAAATTGGTGTGTTTTCAGGAGGGACAATCGTTGGAGCCTTCTATTCCACCATCTTGCTGTGCCTTCTTCCCAGCATCCATTTCCTCATCCCTCATTCTTGATTCTTCTCAGGAAGAGGAGATATTAACAAATTTATGAGATTCCAAGATAAGTCTTTTTGTTTTGGTGTGTTTTATTATTCAAAGTTTAAAATATATACCAAAATAGCTGTTATGAAAGCAATGCTGTACTCTATTAAATAATCAAATTGTGCTAAAAAAGACTATAATGAATATCAGTAATTCCTGACCTGCTCCTCATAAGCCCAACTCAACCTCCCAGGGGGAATTGATTTAATTTCTAAAAAAATTTTCCATATTAGTTTTTTACCACATTTCTAAATAATATATTTCTCCTACTTTTTAAAATAAATCAATTTACATTCTGTTTTGGCTAATAAGTATTTATTATATTTAACATCCCACAAGTAAAATCATCCCCTCTAATTTAATAATAATACTCTTTTGAGTTCCTCTATCAATTACCATTATAAATGTCAATATTACAGCACTAGTATTTATAATTCTAGCAACCCTAGCTATTACCTCCTGCCCATCATTGTTTGTAAGATGAGGATATTTGCATTCCTACACTTCTCAACATCCTTTAAATCTCCCAGCTATATATTCATGTTTGAAATTTGACATTTGTTCTCTAAATATAATGAAGTCACCTTTGCTTTGTCTATTGTGGGAATCAAAAACTCAAATGCCTACAAAGGCAATGTAGTAAACACAAATAAGTGGACAATGGTAGAAATAAGAAAAAAATGCTTGGTGGGGTGGCTCATTCCTGTAATTCCAGCACTTTGAAAGGCTGAGGTGGGAGGACCACTTAAGGCCAACTGAGACCAGCCTGGGCAACACAGCGAGACCCTGTCTCTCAAAAATATGTTTAAAAGCTAGTCAGGCATGGTGGTATGCATCTTTGGTTCCAGGTACTTGACAGATTGGGGTGTGTATTAGTTCATTTTCATTGCTGATAAACACATACTCAAAATGGGGCAATTTACAAAAGACAGAGGTTTAATGGACTTACAGCTCCACTTGGCTGGGGAGGCCTCACAATCATGGGGCAAGATGAAAGGCACATCTCACATGGCAGCTGACAAGAGAAGAGAGCTTGTGCAGGGAAACTCTCCTTTTCAAACCATCACATCTTGTAAGACTTATTCACTATCATGAGAACAGCAGGGGAAAGACCTGCCTTCATGATTCAGTTACCTCCCATGGGGTACCTTGCACAACATATGGGAATTCAAGATGAAATTCAGGTGGGGTCACAGCCAAACCATATCAAGGTAGAAGGACTGCTTGAGCCTGGGAGGTCAAGGCTGCAATGAACCATGACCATATCACTGCACTCCACTCCAGGGGAAAGAGAAAGATTCCATCTTATATAAATAAATAAATAAATAAATAAATAAATAAATAAATAAATAAATAAAAATTAAATACCAGAAGTAAAATTAAATTATTTGGTTAAGTAATATTATTTAATATACATATCACATAAAAATATATCCTTGTAAAATATATAATAGTGTTTATGTTATATAAACAAAGAGTAAAAGTATATATGGTATCAAGTGCTGCGCTTTACATTTTAAATTGATAATAAAACATATTTAAAGATAATATATGTGTATATATTTTCAACTCCGTTCTTTCTTTTATTTAGTTTCAGATATTCAATTCCTTTTGCTCTTCCCCAGGAAACATCAATGTCATTCTTATGCTTTGGGTTTTGTAGCATGCAATAAGTCAGCTTTGAATCATTTAACATGGAAAAATATTTAATTATGTTCAGTTTTATAGTAGAATACAGCTGTTCACCATTGTAAGTGCTTCCAAAGATAGATATAATTTTTTCACAATGGTTTTTATATTTATGGTAATATGTCCCTAGGTATTTGTAGAATTCCAATACGCCAGCGTTATCAGATTTAATTTTTAGTATCATATTTTATTGTAGTTCAGTAACATTTACTTGAAGCTCTTCATTCACACCATCAATATTCATTGAGTGAGGTGAACTGAACACTTAGTTCATTTTCATAAAACAAGAAATCAGAGAACATTTTCTAAAATCTAATATTTAATTTCACAATTTATAGGAATGTAGTTCAGAATATTACTTTCATTTCTGAAAACTTACATCTGTGTAGAAAATTGGGTCAGATTATTCCTTGCCAAATGAGTTTCCCAAAGAAATCATTTCTGTCAGGATGAGCAAAATAAATTATATACCTTGTTATATGTAATAAGAGGCAATTACTAAGAAATATTCACTATTTAGTTAGGGTTTATGTCAAAAAACTTCACTAAATTTTAATTCTACTATTTTCAGAAAACTAAAACATACATTTTCACTGAGTTGAGAGGGACAACTTCATTTCTCTTAACAGTTCAAAAATTGTCTTCAGCATTATCATACCAAATTCTCTTCGGAGTAGAGCAATCAATCATGTTGTGCATACAACATACCTAGAAAAGCATTATTTTTGTGACACCTTAGAAGTCTTGAATATTGTGTTAATTGTTGCAGTCAAGTGCTTTCCATTCACTTTTTAACTTCCTGAAATGGAGCAATTATTGTGGATGGTGCAATAATGTATTTATAGCTTGCATTCTTGAAAACATGCTCCCACACTGTGTTTCAGTTTCTTAACTAAGATTATACACTAGTTATCACAGCTGGAATACTATCTATATAGAGCTGCACTCTCTGGTAGGATAACCACTAGCTACATGTGGTTATTAAAATGGAAATTAAGTTAAATAAAAATTGTGTTCCTATGTCATATTAGCCATATTTCAAATCCTCAATAGCCCCATGTGGTTAGTAGCAATCATCTTGTACAGCACAGATATACCATATTTCCATTAACTCAGAAAGTTTCATTGTAAAGTGCTGATTCACAACAAGGGGTGAAACACATTGTCTGTAAGGGCCACATGCTAAATATTTTAGACTTTGTGGGCTGTATGTTCCATGTAAGTTACTCAGCTCTGCCATTTCAATGGGAAAGCAGCCATAGACAATACATAAATAAAGATGTGTGACTGTGTAAATAAAACTCTATATACAAATTAGGTGGCATGCCAGATTTTGCCTGTAAGCTATTTTTTAACCTTGACCTACATTAGCATCTATTTTGATCAATGTACATGAAGATTTAAACACTTTCCAAATGCATACAATAGGTAACCTCAGAATATTGAGTGTTTTTGGCATCATGTCCAGTAGATTTTTGACCACATAAATATTGTTAATAGTTAAATATTATAGCCATGTAGCTTTCTTTTTGTATCTATGTAGTCATCAATTGCAATAGAAAATGCTTCATTTAAAAAATCTAGGCCAGGCATGGTGGCTCACACCTGTAATCCCAGCACTTTGGGAGGCTGAGGCGGGCGGATCACCTAAGGTGAAGAGTTGGAGACCAGCCTGGTCAACATGGTAAAACCCTGTCTCTACTAAAAACACAAAAATTAGCCGAGCATGGTGGCATGTGCCTGTGGTCCCAGATGCTCAGGAGGCTGAGGCATGAGAATCGCTTGAACCCAGGAGGCGGAGGTTGCAGTGAGCCGAGATCACACCATTGCACTCCAGCCTGGGCAACAGAGTGAGACTCGGTCTCAAAAAAAAAAAAAAAAAAAAAATCTATTTCACAGAATTTCAGGTGAAAGTTTGTATTCATAATGTCAAAAAACAAAGTTTAGAAAATTTGTGGTTGAAGGCCAGGTGCATTAGCTTACACCTGTAATCCTAGCACTTTGGGCAGCTGAGGCAGTAGATCTCATGGGCCCAGGAATTTAGACCATCCTGAGCCACATGGCAAAACCCCCGTTTCTACAAATTAACTGAGTGTGGTAATTCCTGCCTGTAGTCCCAGCTACTCAGGAAGCTGAGGCAGGAGGATCACCTGAGCCTCGGGAAGTTGAGGCTGCAGGGAGTCATGATTGTGCCACTGCACTCCAGCCTGGGTGACAGAGTAAGACCCAATCTCAAAAAACAAAACAAAACAAAACAAAACAACAGAAAAGAAAATTTGCACTTGAATTTTTATTTAAAAATGTATGTTTCTATTTAGTACAACCAATATTTGCTATATTCAATAAACACTTTTACAGTCAGCATTTACTAAGAAGTTTTCACTTAACGTACAATTACATTTCCTTTAGTAGCTCAAATTTCATTTTTATTATTGGAAGTGTTCTCTGTCAAGGCTTTAAATTTTGTATTTTGTTTTTACTTCTTTACATGAGTTATATTTTTTTTCCCTGGGGACTCAAGCTGTAGCCATTCAATTCATACATGCTTTTAAAATTAATTATATAAAAATTATCTTTTTCTCAAAGTATTATCAAATATTTTCTCCTTTTTTTTTTTTTTTTTGGAGAGGGAGTCTTACTTCTGTCACCCAGGCTGAAGTTAGGCGGTTCAATCTCGGCTCCCTGCAACCTCCGCCTCCTGGGTTCAAGCAATTTTCCTGCCTCAGTCTCCCAAGTAGCTGGGATTACAGAAGCATGTCACCATGCCCAGCTATTTTTTGTATTTTTAGTAGAGATGGGGTTTCTCCATGTTGCCCAGGCTGGTTGAAGTCCTGACCTCAGGTGATCTGCCTTCCTCAGCCTCCCAAAGTGCTGGGATTACAGGCATGAGCCACTGCACCCAGCAGAATATCCTAGATTTTCCATGGTACCTAAATCCCATGGCAAATGTATTTAGAAGAGAAAGGCAAAGAAAAATTTGAGACTCAGAGACAGGGAATAAGCCTTTTGAAGACAAAGACAGAGATTGGAATGATGCAGCTCCAAGACAAGGAATTGCTAGAGCCACCAGAAACTGTAAGAGCAAGGGAGAATTCTCCCCTAGAGTCACCAAAAGGAGCGTGGCACTGCTGTCACCTTAATTTTGGAAATCTGGCTTCCACAACTACAAGAGAATAAGTTTTTATTGTTTTAAGCCATCAAGTTTGTAGTAATTTGTGTGCAAGTTAATACACATGATTAAGAAAATAATCAATTTTTAGTCTATTTCATTGAAAACATAAAACTAAACAATATAAACTGCAATTTTCATTTTACTTTTGCTATAGTCTGGGGAACACTGGAGAACCAAAGAAGGCAAGTTTCATCTAAAAGAGACAACAATTATCTTACACTAGTATATTTGTGACATAAGATATGACTTCCTATGTTCTGATTGGGGAGAGAGTTTGGAAAAAAATAATATTTATATGAAATATCACAATCATTAAAATATTAAATGCATTAAGATCTAAAATCTTTATCTTTCAACTGAATCTCCAACTTAGGCAACTAGTTTGCAGTCTCAGATATATACTGTATGATTCCAGAAGTTGAAAATGAGAAGATGCCATTTACTGACGATCATGTACAAATTTTTACTTGAAAGCTAATTAATGCACTATGATTAATTTATTTTGTTATATCATTATGATTTTCGCCTACTTTCCTCAAAGTTTACCCAAGGACTTAAACAAATCTCTGGAATTGTTTTTTGTCTTCTAAAATCTGTATGCCGACAACTCCACCTGTTACTCCCATCCTTATCAACTGATTTTTCAGCTACTGAAGAGAATCTCACATTACTTTCTGGGTTGTATTGACATTTTCTAGTTTCTTTGTCTTCTGCCTTTCAGGTGTATTTTCTTTTTTTTCTTTTTTTTTGAGACAGAGTCTCACTCTGTAGTCCGGGCTAGAGTGCAGTGGCGTGATCTCAGCTCACTGCAAGCTCCGGCTCACTGCAAGCTCCGGCTCACTGCAAGCTCCGCCTCCTGGGTTCATGCTATTCTCCTGCCTCGGCCTCCTGAGTAGCTGGGACTACAGGTGACTGCCACCTCGCCCAGCTAAATTTTGTTTTATTTTTACTAGAAACAGGGTTTCAAAATGTTAGCCAGGATAGTCTCGATCTCCTGACCTGGTGATCCGCCTGCCTTAGCCTCCCAAAGTGCTGGGATTACAGGCGTGAGCCACCACTCCCGGCCCCTCAGGTGTATTTTCTTATTTATCAAAACTTATTCAAAGTAACTTGTTAAGAAAGACATTGCTCCAGTCAGATATCTGGCATACAGCAAAGCTCATTACAAAAATGGTGTTAGCTTGATTTTAATTCCTTTCTTGGAAAAAAAAAAAAATGTGCTTGTTATTATTATAGAGGTAATAACATTATTTCTCTAAAGAAACATTGTTTTATTTAATTTCAAAAGAATGTATCTTAATATAGGTTTTTTTCTTCATATATGTGCTGAAACTTTCCATCCAGTTTTGAAAATTTTGATAATTATTTTGTAAATTACTTTATAATTTACTATGTATTTTGTTATGTGTTAGTTCCCTCTGCTTATTTTTTCTCATATTAAATAACATAAATAATGTAATAATTTATATATTTCCTTGATTTGGGGATATTTTCTTTTAGTTTTCCTTCAAACATTCTATTGATTTTTGTTTTTCAAAAACCTATTTCTGTTTCTTAAATATTTATTTTATGTAGCTTTCAATTCTTACAACATTAATGCAGCATCCTGTTGGAGTTTTTCTTGTTCATTATTAACTTGGCTGTGTTTCTTGCATTATTTTTCTTCTTTAAGGTCACATTATGTATTTTTTCTTTCTTTATCTGTATTTTCATGTTCTTGTTGTTGGAGTTATTCAAATATATGGTAAACATTGCATAATATATATATTCATTGCATAACATTTATATTTAGGAGTGAGGTTTTTTAGAAAATTGATTAGAAATCTAAGTCACATGACTGGATTTTTCAACTGGAAATTTTTGCCCTTCAGGAATAAAAGTCAGAGCATCAGCAATTAA